>NC_058037.1:12399692-12699692 GCF_019176455.1 Solea senegalensis | reverse complement strand
AATGTACATGAGATACAATGAAACTACGGCATGTTGAGCAGTGTTTCATCATCTCTGTCCATTTACCAGATTAAAGTAAGGATGCGCCCCAAGCCCTGGTTGAAACGCTGGGAACGGCCCAAGTTCAACATCCAGGGCATCCGCTTCGACCTGCGCCTGACCCCGCAGCAGATGGAGGGCGCCCAGAAGAGGGCAGAACCTTGGCGGGAGTACGACATGTTGAAGGAGTACGACACGTCCGTGCTGGAGGAGCAGATCTTCGGTGAGGTCCAGAGCGAGATGAGCAAATGAGGAAGAGGCTCCTTTTCAAAGTCAAGTTTCTTCGTAAGAATGGGAAAAGACTGTATCATGAGTTTCTCATGGATGTGGCAGACTGCTGGAAGTTTACTCACTTCAGAATCAGCCACACACACACGTGTATATAAGGAGGAGCCATCATGGGAACTAAGGCTGGACAAGTAATCACCAAATCATTGAAAGTGAAATATCCGAATTATACTAAAAAACAACATGATGATGACATAGTGCAGTGCTGCAGGAATTCAATGGTCCAAAACTCTTAAAATGAGGAAATGACAGTTAAGATGCATAAATGAACACTTTCATATGTGATGGGGGCATTGTTATGACAGCAGTTATTTAGCAGATATTAAGTGGTTTCATTAACAAAATAAATTTAAAAAATAACGGCGTGTTCTTGTGTTTCTTTTGACTGTAGTCTTTTTTTTGTCTGCTCTGTGTGTAGTCTTAACACTAGGTGGCGCCACTTGTCTACAAATGAGGCTTCCATCAGCAGTTGCATAACAGCCTCTCCTGTGTGTACACAGTATTTTGAGGGAAATTCCTGCCGTGGTGAATAATACATACAGCATTGTTTCAGCTGAGCAAATGATGAGGGGCCTGTTACCACAAACAGGTTGACGGCAGTTTACGGTTTAAAACTTAAATAAAGGTCAATCATCTGTACATGTGCCAGGTTAACAGGGCTTCTGGGTTTAAATTAATGAAGATTTTTTATTTTTTTTGTTAAATTAATCAGTAAATCGGCTTCTCTGGAACAGGCCCCAGTATCCTGCACTTTGAGGAAAGAAAAAAAAAAAAACGGGACCAAGGACACCCGGTAGTGTTTTGCTGTTGTGGATGGAAAATTGTGGTGTTGAGATGGTATGTTAGAGCGTCAGTTAGGTCATATAAAAACACTTGGATTCCTTATGTTGTGTCTGCGCTCCTCTGTGTGTGTGTGTGTGTGTGTGTGTGTATAAACACACAGAATGAGTCCCTGCACTCTAATTTCTCCATATTACAGGATGAGACGCAGAGAAAATGGCCTCTAATACAGGAGTAGCAGATGTTTACTGTGCTCATTATGGACCACACAGATTCCCTGAGTGAAGATAGGGGTGGAATAAAGAAAGTGATTATTCATGAAACATTTAAGGGAATGGAGTGGAAGAAAGCTTTTCATGTCGCGTTGCAGCAGTTCACAGCCTATTTGCTGGTGCTAATGGCTATTTAGTTATTTCTGGCCCAATTGTCCATACCTGTTGAAATCACTTGCCACCTTATTTACTCTCTGGTCAGTCAGACTTTGACCTGCAGCAAAGAAAACCACCGTCCATCTGCTTCTGTGTACAGTAAGACTGAGAGCTCGTCCCGTGCATTGTCATTACGCTTACCCACTGAACCAGCTGGTCCTTTCACCTTCTCATTTTTCAGTCTCAGTACTTCAGTTCGGGGCGGATTGATGTTCACATGTGGAGGCGACAACCAAAAATGTTTACCCTACGGCACGCCGTCGAATCCTCAGAAGCATTCCCTGCTTGGTGACGCCACTGCGCTGGTAAACCGGCTCCAAACCGCAAAAAGTTACTCACTTTGAGTCACTGCTTCATGGATACTTCCTGCCCCTCTCTCTCTCTCTCTCTATCTCTCTCGCTCTCTCCCTCTCTCTCTTGCTTTCTGTGTGTCAAGTACTTCACATTGTGATCTCTACTGTATGAGCCTCCCGTGCCCTTAGGTTGACTTCTCTGCACCTGGAGTGAAGTTAAAGCCTCCTGGCTGGGAAAGGAGATCAAACACCAGCTCCCTCTCCCTCTCTCAGACACACACACACACACACACACATCAACACACCTTCGAAAACTTGCAGACAGACTATCATATCAGCCCTGACAGACAGACACCTCAAATAGTGCCAACTGTAAATTGTCTGGGACAGCCTGTCTGCCAATCCTCGCGCGAAACCAGATACGCTCTGTTCCACGGTTGCCGTGGAATCAGGGTGGGGCATGCAGGTTCAACCCCCCCCCACCCCCACCCCCTCCATAACAACCAACTGTAAAGCATGGTGGGCCTTATGATAGCTACAGTGCAACAATACTATGAAGGTCAGTGCAGGAATGCAGGGAGGGACGCACTCTCCTCTCATCTGTCTTCTTCCCCTTCGCTGGTGCTCCCATGACCTTCATCTCTGTCTCTCTCTAAGAAGAGGGGAGCAGTCGCTTTGAAAAAGAGCCAGGTTGATGAATTGGAGAGGATGTGATACAGGATGAGCGGCAACTCCCACAGGTAGAGATTCTTTTTGGGTGGGGGGGGGTTAGCTCTTCCACTGGACCCACCAAACACAGAGTTGGTCTCTAATATCTCTGTCAAGGTGTGATTTCTTACTCTCCCGCCTTAAGGCCTGGGAAAATTCGTTTCACTCTCTCTGTCTCTGGCAAAGAGTTTGAAACGTCTGTGTCTGTGTGTGTGTGTGTGTGTGTGTATGACAAGTGCAACGGGATACTGGGCCACCCATAGGCCCCAGGTAAATTACACCCTGTCGCTGTGTGTGTGTGTGTGTGTGTGTGTACATGTGCACTCGTGTAAGTGAGTGCGCGCCACCCGGGGCCACCCGTAGTCCTAGGTAAATTACACACTTGAGTTTCACCATATGTTTCTGGTGAAACAACACGACCGTCTGCTCTTCTCCCAACTGTCCCATGGGCCCGACAGGGACTCCTGCTGCCATCACTCTCTCTTTGTTACACACTCGCACAGATGAACCTGACAGTGCGACAGCTGTTGGGAAACATTACATCGCGAGCAGCTGATGGCCCCGAAGTTGAGCAGCCACGGAACACAGTCATTTTAATAACGTGATCCTGTGTGGAGTGGATCTGGCAGCGCTGCCAGAGGGGTTCAAGGGTTCACTTCCACTGGAGGCCAAGCATCCGGACAATGTACAGATAAAAGTGTCCATTAAATTGTTAACAGTGCCATAAGTGAATTCCGGCTTGTACCAACTTAGCAGGGGCTACGCTGTCATTGCGTTTGACCTTTTAAAACTGTAGCGTGTCACCTTTGAAATACAAACAAATTCAAATCGTTGTCAAATGAGTTCACACTTAAGCCCGTCAGCTGCACACGAGTGTGTAGGCAACGGCAACACGGTGCTAGTAAAGCGAGACGGCTGCAAACAGGTATGACTGAAAACCACAAAGCAGTTTGGGAGTGAATTCTAATACTGAAGTAATAACATAAAGATTTCTTGCTCCACCCACCCCAGCACTGCCGGTGCACACACACAAACGCTCCCTCAGTCAGGTCTGATAGTATTGCTTGACAGAGCAGCTGGTCAACAACAAAACCCACCAAAAGAACAAGAGCTGGACAATAACATAGTGCTGATTTCAGTGTTTTCGGTTCATTTGTTGACGTCATTTCTTAAGCGGCGGCAGCAGAATGGACGAGGTGGACGACAGTCTGGTAAAGGACATGATTACTTATACAGTAAGGCCCAATAATAAGGCCCCAATGTGGGCCGGTTTTTAACAGCTTGGGCTTTGATAAATCACAGCCCCCTTTGTCATATGATCAGACCTGAGGGGAAAATAGTTCTCAAACCGTTTGTGTGAAGGTAATCCAGTCAACTGGCAGAACCTTAAAGAGATTATTTACATTTAAAATAAGGACAGCAAATAATTAGTTGAATGAATAAACCCCAGTTCGCATGAAAACGCCACAAACTAAAGTGCCAAAGACAAGCTTCCGCCTCATCCTCATAGTCCTGACCTGTGCAGACAACCTCTCTCTTTCTCTGTGAGAGTATGTGTGTTCTTGTATGGGTAACTTTTGTGAGGACTGAAAAAATTAGACGCCAGAGGACATTTTGACTGATCTCAGCCAATCACAGCTGACATAGGGCAAAAGGCGGGGTACACCCATCACATGGCCTATAGATAGCGACAAACAACCGTCTCACGCTCACACCTACGGTCAATACAGAGTGTCCAATTTGCCGTTTTTGGACCGCGGGAGGGAACCGGAGAACCCGGAGAAAACACACAGGGAGAACAATTTGCGCATAATGAAAAGCAAGAATGTGTTGTGACACTAAGTTATTTATATACTTGTTGACAACCCAACTTGACCAAAGTGCTGAACAAGCTTCAAATACAAAAGGCTCTGAGAGAAATGTCTACGGTCTGGACAGTGTCCCACAGACACGAGGCTGCCACTGCCACTGCAAACTCCTCGTCACCTGTCATTCCAGGACGTGCGGAGACAACGGGTCCACCTCGGCGCTACGGAGTGGAGCGTGCAGGTGTAAATATAGTGGGGTCAGCTCCCAAAACTTAAAGTGCACATCCTGCCACAGCTGTTGAAGGCTCTCTTCAATCATATTTGGAGTAGTTTCTTTTATCAGGATGTCCCTGTGCTCATGCTGCTCCTAGATAAGAGCACCCAAGGCTGTTTGATGCATTCTTCACATTTCCTTGGTATCACCACTTGTTTGTGCCACAGCCAGTCAGTGTGTGTGTGTGTGTGTGTGTGTGTGTGATCTGGCTCAGGACCTGCGAGCCAGGTCACAACACAGCACATTATTCGTTATGATGGGTTGTTATTCCTGTTAGGACACGGTGACCCCGTCTAGCGGCTGCAAAAAAACTCTCCTGCTTTGAAGTGAGAAAGAAATACCGGTGGGGTGACATGAGAGCAGTTGCACTCCCTCGCCTCTGAGGGGCGCCCATCTTCTTTGCCTCCCTCCCTGATGTGCAAGCCTCCCAGTTTCCCCCCTCTGCACAGCTGGTCTTCTTCTCTCTTGAGCTGTAATTGCAGCTCTGTCCTGGGAAATAGAGGGAGGAAATCCCAGAGCTTTCGCCCCGCAACAATGACAATAAAAAAAAAAAAGAGGTGAAGAAAAGAGTAAGAAAGCATTGCAGCTTAGATGAAAGAGGGAGGGAGGCTTTAGGAGGAGATGGGGTGGAGAGGTGGAGGAGCGCCGGAGAGGTGGAGGTACAGACAGGGAAGGGAGAGCTGGAGGAGAAAGCTGGAGGAGGAGGAGGAGGAGGTGATGTGTTGGTGATGGTAGTAAACGCTTGAGTTTATTAACCTCATTTAGTCGAGAGGCTGCGAGTGAGAGGAGGGGGAGGAGGAGCGGCGTGTTCATACTGTGAACGCTGGGCTGGGGTTTACTAATGAGGGTTGCACACACACACACACACACATATAGCTTATTCCCTCAGTCATACCAGAGTCACCTTGATCTGAAGCCAAGCTCAGAGAACACACATTCACTGGATTCTCAGGCGCTGCAAGCTTCGTCTCACCACGTCCTTTCATTTGCTTTTTCCATATCAAACAGCAGCTGATTTGGCAATTAGACCCACATTCTTTTCATTTGCTTGACTTTTTTCTTTTCTTTTTTTTTTACACAATTCCCGGCCAAATGGCTCGACTTTAAAGGTACAGTGTGTAAAAAAATGAGCCTTCAATTTGCAGCCAAAACTCGAAAGATGTTTATTTTGTCCATTGTGGGCTACTGTAAAAAACATGCAGATCCAAAATTGCGGCCTGCGTAGAGCTGACCCAGCTCCTGATTTATATATAAAAGAAAAATTGCCTTTCGACTGTGGGGAACAAGCTTGGTCGGAAGAAACCCAGGCCAGACTCGAGGCCACAAGGCATAGGGTCGTAAAGGTCAACAAACAGAGTGAATCGCACACTGTCTTGTGAGATGACACGGCTAAATCTGTTTGAGGTCGACTTAAAGCTCCTGAGCGGAAATGGTTTGAAGACTTGTTTTGTCATGAATAATCATTTTAAAGTTCAGCTAGCGTGAAAACAAACTCCTCTTCCGTGACACAGTTCCCTGAAAGGAACCCGGCGATTTGACTCATCGTCTTGTTGTCTCCATCTCCTCCTTTGACTGGACCTGCATTTAATGACTTAAACTTAAGTGCTTAAGTGTGTTACGAGAAAATAAGAAAGCGATGATTTCATTTATTACATAGAGTACAAATTGCATTAGTCGAAACAATGCAGTGGTTTTCATGCAGGGTGCTTATTATAACACAGCACAGGCGTCCACTGTTACTGCTGTGTCTTTACGGCAGGACAAAACAGGAACTGCATGTGGCATAGGAGTTTGCTGGTTTTCCTCATGAAAGAAAAACCACATCTTTATGTATCATTCACAGGCTTAAAAACAAAAGACGCCTTGTTTCGAACAATCTTGCTTGTACCTGTAGTACTTTCAATTTAGAAAGTGGTGCAAGATTCACATATTTAAGTTTTACTCGTTTACATCTTGTGAGCCGAGGATTTAGTGTCTTTTTATACTTTTAACGGGAGTCGTTTGTGTTTTACTGTCTTTTATGGACTTTAATGTTACTGTACAGCACCTTGGCCCATGGTTTTGTTTGTAAAAAGACTGGATTAGATTAGACAATATTGCATTGTAGGAGCCAATATTGAGTTAATTTAGTTTAGATTTAGTTTAACTGATGAATGATGGACTACAGTTAAAGGTGACAAATAAATTTAAGATCATTATGATGCCGCTGTGTTTGTTTAATTCGACCAAAATCAACTTGACAGAAACAAAATCAAGAGCAGAGGCAGGGCTTTTATTTTCTTTAAAGGAAGTGACTTCCTCTGTGGTGGTGGGAACGAGACACGTATCTCAGATCCACTGTCTGATGATGATGAAATAACACATTTATCTCTTAGGAAATTAGCAACAAAACGTCTTATTTTGGGTGAATGGGCCCTTTAACCGCTGGCCTTAAGCACGCCTAAGTAGTTACTCTTAAGGGGAAAGGAATGCGCTATCGTGGACCTTTGATGTTATCAGATAAAGGTCAGAGTGGACAATAGATAGCTATGATAGATAGATAGATGGAGAGTTAGATATATTCTAGAAAGTATGGATGTAGTTGCTGCCTCGCATCGTGTGTTAGGTTTGGTGTGAAAAGGTGTTTTTTTGGACCGTTATATAACTGATAAAGTCATAAAACGCCATCTACGACTTGCGCTGTTGATCTGGGAGAAACTCGGATGGAAATAAAAGCTGGATAAATAAATGTGCATTAAAAAAACCTAATGACTTTAAGTGGCGTTGGGATGAAGTTAAGTTTTACATTAGCCACTACACTGCACTGTTGTGTTTTCATTGTCTGCCTGTGTTGTCACCGTGCTCCTGCGACCAGCGACAAAGGGGCGATGCGACACACAACTGCGCGAGGTCTTATCTGTTTAAGACGAGATGAGAGAAGCCCTTCACATTTTCCTGATAGCCACCCACCCCATTCATCCATTATACACACACTGGCCACTAATGACCTCAAATGGACACGAAGAATGCACACTCAAGACACTCGCCGAAGACGAATGAGTGAAGATGCACTCTGAACTATTGACAAATGGCACGGAACGCACACACACACACACACTGCGTGGAGACACACGGTGAAGATGGATGACGCGGTGAAGATGATCCCCGCGCTGAACTGTAGGTGACAAATGACCAGACAGCCCCAGTGGGCACTCTGACCCCCTGCCGTGGCTGACCACGGCTGGGTTATTCTGTGATTCCACAAAGGTTAAGTGACCATTTCTTCACATTTGACTCCCGTGGATTGGTCGCACCCACACCATGAATATTTATTATGCCTGTTTATTTTCTTTGAGTGAATGTTGACTCACATTAAATGAGGTAAAACGATTTACCGAAATCTAAAAAATAATCTACTAAATTAAGTAGATTACTTTTTAATTTACTACTAAATTAAAAAGTAGAAAAAGTACTACTCTTCTTTGCCCTTCATATGCCAAATCACACTATTATTAGATTGTATTTGCCGGTTATTTTGTTGAATGAAACTATTGTGGAGAACCAGATGAGTCGGCAGCTCTGTGACGTGACAGCTTTCCAAACATGATTTGAACCATTCTGCTGCTACCATGCACATTAACTCCGGCAGACTCCATGTGGGCCTGCTCAAGACTCTTTGAAACCAGGTCTCGACGGATGATTCCGAACCTAATCTGACCCATTAGTCCAGCACTCTCGGGCTGATTGCAAAGAGCTGTGACCGGCCTTTGGAGGCAGCTTGTAGTCGTTTGTCTCCATCCCAATACACTGGCCATTGGCCTTGTTTCACACACACACACACTCTGTCATTAAACTTTTGACCCCGCCGTGTCTGTCGGACGTTGACAAACCTCTGCTCTTTGAGCTCCGTGCCTACCGTTGGGTGCAGCGGCCGGCTCTGTGGCGGACAGGTTTACTTGTCTTGTCTTCATTGTTTGGGCGTCTCTATCACTCTCCACAACACACACCCGGTGATCCGAGTCGGCTGTTGGTCGCCGCGGGGAGCGCGCGATAAATCCTCCGGGGGACGTTCGGAGCCCTCGGAAGTAGACTCAAATAGATCTACAAGGTTCTGTGGTTTATTTCTACACATGTCAGTGTTTTTCCTCCCTTTGTTACAAGGGGAGAAACTATAGTTGATATAAATAAACTTGTCACATGATGTCATCTTCATTTTATGGGTCAACTTGATTTTTTGCGGCTCCATCTTTCTTTTTCTTTAAATACATTTTTTCAATTTGTGAAAAACACCCGAATGATAACACAGACAACGTCTCAGTGAATGGACGAGGGCGTGCAGAAGTCACATGACTGGAATGTCCCTTTTCAATTCCACGTTTCGCTGTGCAGGGAAAATAGCGGAAACGACAGGCGAGAGGAGGAATTTGTCCACTGATGAGGAAACACTGATGAACATGACTTCATTATAATACCATCAACCTTGTTTTTTCTCTCTCCCCTAGTTTGTGTCTTTCCTTCCTGTCCCCTCTCTTTCTCTCTCTGTGTCCTCATCTTGCAGGCCGCCGGATCCAGATCCAGTTGTTAGGCTATTATTATTATTATTAGCCATGGTATTATTGTCATTATTATTATACTATAATTAAAGGAGATGATAACGGTATCATTTTTCTTTCATCAACAATCTCTGCCTTATCTAAACTTATAACTTGATACAACTGCTGTATTTCTGCTCCTGGTCTCATTGTTTGCTCATTGTGTGAATTGGTTTTTCTGCTCCCTGCCTTACTTTACTAAGATTCTGCCTTACTTTACTAAGATTCTGCCTTACTTTACTAAGATTCTGCCTTACTTTACTAAGATTTAGCCTTACTTTATTAAGATTCTGCCTTACTTTATTAAGATTCTGCCTTACTTTACTAAGATTCTGCCTTACTTTACTAAGATTCTGCCTACTTTACTAAGATTCTGCCTTACTTTACTAAGATTTAGCCTTACTTTACTAAGATTCTGCCTTACTTTACTAAGATTCTGCCTTACTTTACTAAGGTTCCTGCCTTACTTTACTAAGGTTCCTGCCTTACTTTATAAAGATTCTGCCTTACTTTATTAAGATTCTGCCTTACTTTATTAAGATTCTGCCTTACTTTACAAAGATACTACCTTACTAGTGCCTTGAGATAATGTTTTTGGGATTTGGCGCAATACAAACACAATTGAAGTGATTTGAATCTTTCATATTGTGCATATTTCTAGCAGCAATGAAACATCACCATATATCAGCAGCTACTGGCACTCCGTGTTATCCTCCAGCGGTGATGCCAACTTTAGCGCCACCTACTGATTATATTGGTGAACTAACACCCAATCACCAAGTTGAAGGCAACACAAACTGTTTAAAAAGTTGGTTAGCTATTGTTTGACCTTCAATGAAGAGTTAATAAATGTGCATACTGAAATATCATACACACTGAGAGAATCTCAGTTGATGGGTCAATACCACATGTTGTAATAGCATGTGGGTGTGGAGTGGCATGGTCTCTGTGGTTTTACTACAGCTTAGCCAGCTGATAGCCCTGATAACAGTGCAGTATCCATTACTCGATGCTCTGTCCAGCCACCATTATGAATTACGTGAAGGTCACAACCTCGGAGCCATTCAGCTTCCTCGCAGCTCTCCCCAGCCAACTGCTGGCCAGTACCACTCAATACCCCAGGTCCAATTTCTCCACTGGTATCAACCCCCCTACTCTCGTGTTCCACTCCACAGTCCCCATAGTAGTGTCTGGATTGGGGGGGGTGTTGGCGCCTAACCAGCTGCAGATGTGGCTCCGCAGAGAACACCGGCCCTCATTAACTTCAATGGATTTCCTAATGCGACAGCTACCATATTTCATTTACCGCGCACCCAGACCCCAGTGGACCTGACGGGGGCAAACTGATACTTCCCACTCTCTTACGGTTGCACAGGGTGACAGTGGAGGAGGGACTCGGTTGAGGGGTGCACTAAGAGCGAGGGGTGAGGAGATGTGGTGGAGTGAGGTGAGAGAGATGAGGCGGGGAGTATAGGGCACGTCGGAAACCAGAGCAGAAGACGTGACCCCTCTTACTGAGAGGAAATCAATGAATTCAGGCTTTTTATGGCGATGAGACGCCGCAGCCAAGTCAGCAACCTGAGGCAGTATGACTGCATTATGTCAAAAACCGAGAACGGGGAGGGGAAGGGAGAAAGCGGCTTGTTTGGGTGTGGACGACAGACATACAGGGAAGCATTGAAGGAAAGAGATAAAATAAAAAAAAACACAGGAGAGAAACATGGACACTAAGGGAGATGGATGCAAAGGGAGAGAGGGAGTGAGAGAATTTACGGTCTTGGGTCTCATTGTTCCTGTACACGTGAAAGTGCACAGCTGGGGAAAGAGAGGGAAATGGGGTACAGATGTACTGTATCAAACACAGAGGCCTGCACTTCAATAGATACATTACGATGAGCTCCCCTGCTGTACTCCCTCTGCAAACATCAAAACCTCCCTCTACCTTTCTCACCCTTCCAGCTACTGCACCTCTGCCCCACCCCCCCCCACAACACACACACACACACACACACACACACACACACACATATTTATCCTTTATCCGCTGCCTGTGTTTTTTCATGCTCATTCGTTTTACTTTACTCACTTTATTCTGCGATCTTTACAGGCACAGCGGGTGTCAGACTTTGCCAGCAAGCTGTGGCCTCCTTTGAACTGTGACTTAGCTTGTTTTAAAACCTACCTGAACACACACACACATACAAAGACACATGTTAGCAATGTCCAGCCCTAATGACATGGGTATATTATCATGCCCGGGCTGACAATACATCACAGCCGTTCACACTTGCCCCCAGCTCTCCTTCCATATATCCCCCCCCTTTAACGCACACACACACACATGCACACAAATCATTACGAGAGGATGTATGGAAAAAGGAGGGGAAGCACTAGAGGTTTGTGCCCCCTGGATCTATAGGATTTGCCCCACTGCAGAACTGTGAGGGTGGGGGGTATACGTGGAGACACTGGAAGTGGACCTGGCCGTGACCCTCTCCTCCTCCTCCTCCTCCTCTTCCCTGCTAACTAGAGAAAGAGGGTGAGAGAGAGAGGTTCCCTAAGGAGTAGAGAGCTGAGACGCTGGATAATTCCCGGTGCTTTCCCGGTGCCTATAGAGAAAGGGGCCTCTCTGGATTTGTCAGTTGTGGCTGCAGCTGTCTGCGGGCAAAATGGACCACAGTGGACTTGACACTTGATCTCTCTTCTCTTTCTCGGCCTCTCTTTCTTGTCCTTTTTATCTCTTTCTCTCTCTCCCTCTCCCTCCCTCTCTGTGCACTATGTATGTCTGACTTGTGCCGTCATTCCTTTCATTGTCTCACACGTTTTTTTTCTGCCCACTCCCCTCCTAGAGTATGTCTTTTTTTTGTCTTTTACCCAAAAAAGAGAGATTTATATATTAAAAAGCCAGCTTTGTATTTTGGTTAAATAAATACAAATAAATAATAATAATAACTAGGACTGCTTGTGGTACTCGCAGTCATGACCCCACGTCGAGGGGTGCAGCAGCTCTATGACCCGGGCGCCTTCACTTTTATTCGTTTACCCCCTCAACAATGACTGCAAAGCCACGGAATAATTGTAATGATAGCGTATATGTATTCAGTGTCGGTCTCTTGTGTCAGGTATGATGTTTCAAAGCAATTGGTCAATGTATGGTGAAGAAATAGGGCACTTCCTATTTTGTGGCAAACAGCCGCCAAACTTCCCTTTTGAATCCACGAAACCGCAGGAAAACTGTTTGCCTTTTGACGTGTCTAGTAAAAATTGTCGCGCTTTGTTTTTGTCTGTACAATAAACGTGCTCAGACTCGTTTGTTCATTTACGAAGCGTCCAAATTTAAAATGGCAGACTTCCTGTTTATTTGTCTTGGGCTATCGCATGTTTCCACCAAGTTTTGAGAAATTCGGTGCACCCTAGATTTGGCTTGCTCCATCCATGTTTCACCATTGGGGGCACTATAGAGCCCTGGCGAGTCTCCACTGTTTTTAAGCATGTTAACCGCCTCAAAAATGACCGGAAAGCCACGGATCACTGTGACCCTCTCTGTAATCACTCAGCTTTAATGTCGCTGATCACATCACACATTTGTTGCAATCAACCTGTATCTTGTATGACAGCTTTGCTAGAAAATCAAATAACAATTAAAGCGGTGGTTTGCTGTCGTAAAACGTTCACAAGCTACCATTCAATCGCTTATGAACACAAGCACATGAATATGTAAATAAGAGGAACTTGTTTCTAGTCACACAGTTTGCAATTCCTCCTCCTCCTCCCCGGTATCTCTGTTCCACATACCTCTCCACACCGAAGGGTATGTGGGTTACACAAAAAAACCCTCTCTCTTTATCTGATAGAAAGGAGCAGTGATGAAGTTGCGAGATCAGGATGCGGTCGGTCTGTCCAGTTCCCCTTGTTATCAGCGCTGCCTTCACAGCTGTTGCCATTATCAGCATCGCGAAGACAGCTGTCATTGTTCCTCGTCATTATCACAACCACCATCATTGTTGCCTTCAACAGTTATCGTGGCTTCCTCCTCCCAGCAAACAGGAGAACTGCCCCATTATCTCGGGGGCAAAACAAACAACAACAACATAAACTTTATGTATAAAAGGGACTTTCGCTAAGAGCGAGATCGAGATTACGTGACGGTTTCAGGATTTCACACAGGTATTTCTGCGAGTATCTAAACGTGGTGAATTCAGCCTGTAGGTGGGTATAAAGGACACTTTCTATAATTTCTATGTATGACTTCTTTTAATTAAAGTTCAGTTCAAATGTGTTGTGATGTTTAAACTATGGTCAGTTGCAGATGAAACACATTTAAATGCAATGATCTGATGTGTTCAGCAGAAAAATGTGATGTAACCCAGGTTACATATGAATCAACAAAAGCACTCATGGAGCACAAACCAACAAAGCCAAAAATAAAATACACTACTACGAAAAATTCAATCTTAAAAATCAAATCATTTCTTCCTTGGGGCCATGGCCTACATCCCCAGACAATTGAACCAAAATCCATATTTAACTTTTTGAGTTATGCTGCCCAAAAGCAGACAAACACTTGGCAAGAGTAACCAGGAAATGTATATGCAAATTGTTCTTGGAACAAAGCTAACAATGTGACACACTTTTTTTATTGGACACATAAAACTGTCACCCTCTTGCCAAATAATGACTCGCTAAGATGTCATTACTTATTCTTCTATTCCACTGCATAGTGAATTTACTCCTGGGGGAAAAATAAAAAAAGTCATATTCTGTTCTATTGTATTGACTTTTCACTGATATGACTCAAAAGCCTTGGTTAATGTTTGAAAAGAGATAAAGAATCCCTGACTTTGCCAAATAAAGCACCAACTTCCCCTAAGCCTTAAACACTCTTTTATTACCCTAAAACTAACACTAGCAATATGAATTTGAATTCAATATGAATGTATTTTCTTCTGTGAGTGAAGTTTAATTGACATGGGGGAAGGGGCATTTTGTAGCCTTTTCATTTCAAGTAATTGGCCTCCTCTGTCCATGTAACACATCTGGCTCCCAGAGCTGCACAATCACCGTCTCTATAAAGTGAAACACCATCCATAAAATCTCCATTAGAGCAGGGCTGCCTGGAGGTCGCTGTGAGGAGAACCGAGGGGTCACTGCTCCACTGTAATGCCTTCACACGTGGGGTTAGAGGTGAGTGCTGTTGACATTCCTCCCATGACTGTCTGATATCAGTGTGATTGATCTGGCGGAGTGAGGCTCTGGGAGGTACACCCCTTCGCCTGGCTCCTGAACTTAAACATTTATATTTGGTCCTGCGTCGTTCCCGTCTGTCTGCCGTTCCTCTGTTCTCCTCTCACTCTCCTCCCTCTCTCACCTCAACGTCTGGTGGATCTCCAGCGAGGCTTTAGTGTCACACAGGGATTGACCTTGGAGAAACGGCACCAGAGAGTGTTTATCTGGCTTTCCCCTTAGCTAAACCAGATAAAAGAAGAGAGTTGTGATTGATCGCCCACTCCTCGCCCCGGCCCTCATCGGTTTCTCTGTTAGCAGTTCCATGTGAGCTACAGTAGAGGGCTGTGAGTTACTGCCTTGTCACATTCCACACCTTCTGAGTGCCGTTGGCCTTGGAGGGGAGGTAAAGGCGTCACCTGTGCACAAGTATACGACTGGAGCATTTCTGTTTTCTTTTTTTCTGCCTCTGAATACATTCTATGTTTTTACTGGCCCTTTGGGCATAATGCGGAAAGTGATAAGAATAGATGAAGCGATAGGAGGAGGAGGAGAAAGATCACACGTGACATGAATTTTAACTTCCGACCAGACCATGTGAAAATAGGCTCTTGCAAATGCAGATAAGAATCTCCTGATGATTCTCTAAAAAACGTTCTTGACAAATACCTGCCAATAGCTGCAGGTGAGACCGTGCATACCTGGCGTGTCGTTATCGACACGCCACACCTGCCTCACAATGGAGGTGGACCTCTGCTGGGTGCGTATGAAAACGAGCATTTGACAGATGGGCGAAAAAAAACGCTCAGCAACCTTCACGCAGGCTTTCCAAAAATGAGGATGCAATTACAGCGCGGCGCTCTTGCGATTTACAGTAAGGAGACAATTGAACAAAGCACACCCAGCTTTCCTGTAGACCGCTCGAGCGGTCATTAGAGCCCACTCACAGTCCACCTTATCTCTCCCAATCAAACACGCCAACCCCATAATACCCCAGGATGGACGAAATCACATGTAATTGGAGGTCCTTTATTTTTTCCAACTTCTTTTAACCTGAGCTCTGTGAAGAGAAACCTCCCTACCGCAGCAGAGTCTCTGGTGTCTTTAAGTAAACAAACAAACAAACAAAGTTGGAAACAGGCGGTCAGCGGCTGGGCAGGCTGGTCAGGGTTCAGTTACCAGGGCAACAGGATCCTTAGCTTGTTTGTTCACCCCTCCCGGGATGTGAGGTGGATGAGATCGGAGGGGGGGTAGGGGGGGGGTTTACTTGTTGTTTATTACTATAATTTGTCTGAGTGGCTCTGGAGAGATTTCAGGGTTCTTTGAAGCGAGAGCTGGATGAAGCCTGAAGCGTGGCATGTTGTGCCGGGCTTTGGGCCCAATTTCCAATTTGTCTGTGCCCCCAGATCCTCCACCTCGTCCTACCCTGTTTCTGTAATCTACCATCCCAATCCTTTATCCCGAGCCGCATCGTTCCAGATCCTCCAGGATCTTAAGGGGCCACACAAATGGTCTCTCGAAAGTCAGTCCCTTCTGACCCCATTTTCTGATTTTTAAAACGTGAATGACCTCTCTTCCATTCGCTAGACCTCCGTTCCTCCTTATTTTATTTTTGTGAAATTCAAATTCTTTGATGTGCTGCCTTATTATTTTCCATAAAAACAACCTTGATTTCCGATCCCTTACTTCCATCTGGGTTTTATGTTTCTCCCTTTGTCCCCCGTGAGTCGGGCTGCAACAAGAGTGTTTGTTAATCTGAAGTGTAATCAGCAAAAAGAAGAATTTAAATGTTTAGCCTCAGGGCAAATTCCAATTCACTCTAACAACAGCGAGCAAGACGAACTACTACACCACCCTCTGAGGAAGCCTCCTTCTCAGTATTACTTTGCAATGGTTCTAAATACATCTTAATCCATTAATGATTATGTAGAAGTGTCCGTGGGCTACGGGGACAAACTGTAGAAGTTGACACTCAGTAAGTCATTTGGCAACACTTGCCTTGAGGTGTTCTTCAGCTGCTGTCATGGATAATGCTCACCCAGAGGCTCGAAGTGGAGATGCTGTTTTCATATGTGTAAACTCATCGTATCACATTCTATACAGTGTTTCATTGTCCGGAAAAAAATAAAGGCACATCATAAAAAAGCCCAGTGTGACTTTGAACATTATGAATTATGTGCATTTATGACTAAAAATATCAACTGTAATGGAGGGCAGCCAATTCATTAAATAATAACCACGTGTTGTGTTCTCTGTGTGTGTGTGTGTGTGTGTGTGTGTGTGTGGTGGCCATCTGCATGTGTGTCCATATTGTATTCTTACATAGGAAGTCCTCTCACCCAGACTTCAGCCATCATGTGTCTGACTGTCTGCTGTGTCCATGTGTGTGTGTGTGTGTGTGTGTGTGTGGGGGGGGGATTCGGTCCCAGAGTAGGTTTAATTGGTGTCAAGCAGGCCTCGGTGCAAAGCCATCAGGGACTAGGGACGCTCAGCGAGACAGGAAACCTTTTATTAGGGGACTTCCTCTAACTGCATGACTCTCTGTGTCCCTGTCTCTCCTATTGTCTCTCGCCATATCCCTCCCTCTTAAAATCTTTCATCGCCGCTCCGTTTCCATTTGCCGTCTTCCTCTTCCACTTACTCTCCGCTGGCTTCAAACATTCAGTATTTATCACTCGTACTCCCACACTCAATGCTCATTCACTCTCTCTCTCGCTCTCTCTCTCTCTCTGTGGTATTGTTTTTATGTTTGATGTCTGTCCTTGAGAGAGCGAGGGAGTTTGTCTCTGGGGGAATCCAGTGACCACAGAGACACACCGAGTCAGCCAACTTAATGATGACAACACCCCCCTGACAGCCAGCAAGACACACACAAACTGACACACACATCATATACACACACCCAAAGAAACCACCACTGTTACACTCACCATCCATATTATTAGGTACAGAGGACACCTCATAATATGGCAGGTGTGGTTTAGACTAAAACAATAATTCTGTTTTCTTAATGTCATGTTAACAAGTTAGTCAGACTAAAATCGAGCTAGTCTTAGTCAGACTAATATACCTGGATAATGCGATTCATAGTCCGATCACTCCTGCATGCATCAGCTTAGTCAGACTGGAGTCGGACTTGGCGTCCTGCGCATGAACCAAAATGTCCGCCCCGGTCTTTGACCCGGAAGTAGGGGGAGACAGGTCAACAGGAAACTGAGTCAATCCGCACTAGCTTATAGAGAGATACAGCGCCAACTACGGAGGCGGAGTCAAACGTACTAAATCCTCCACATGTATACGCGGGCTCGGGCAAACTGTCCGATTGCCTGTCCTAGTCAGACTATGGCCTTAGCTCAATTACACTGTGCATGTTAACATAGTTTCCTCTGACCACTGGCATCAATGAGGCATCAACTGGACATTTTCTCTTTTTCTGACCACTCTCTATGAGTGAAAATCCAGTAGACCAGAATATTGTGATAATCTCAAACCCAGACTATGTGACACCAACAACCACGCCAAGTTCAAAGTCACTCTAATCCCTTTACTTTCCCCTTCTGATGCTTGGTTTATCGTATTTATGAATCTATAAATTGTATTGTGCCAAATCACAACATACATTATCACAAGGTACTTTACACAGTAAGGCACAGCGCGTGCAGCTATCTGCCTCGGCCGGTTGGGGTGAAGGGAAAAATAAGGGACAAGGGGAACAAATGGAGGGGAGAGAAAAGAAAAAATGTAAAATTACCATTTAAAAACAACATTTGGATTTGGATTTGGGTTGTTTTTTGGGGGTGGGGTAATATGGGCATGTTTGTAGTGATGCTGATCAATCTACAGGGTACCATCTGTTTAAAATAAAAAAATATCAGGTCATCTCGTGCCTCGACAGAATGGAGACAGACCCGTGTCGCGTGTCAGTTTCACCCCTGCAGCAGCTGCTAAATCACATGAATCATGACAAAATCATGTGAAACAGCTGTAAAAAGCAACGACATCAAAAGGACACTGCAGCTTGTTAATGATTGTTGTGTTTACAGACTAATGTTGGATAGAAACAGTCAGTATTTCAATTGAAGAAAATTGGAATTAAATCATTGACTACAATTCCGTCTTTTTTTCCTTCTAAAAGAACACAAACACACACACACTTGTATACATGTAGACAAACCCACGCACAGACATAAAGATAATGGAGCAGCTGCATTTCTCAAGTGGTGCCGGCTGTGTTTTGTCAGCAAGTTCAACTGTAACCGTAACTGCTGTTGCACAAGAGCGACCAGGTAGCGAAAACAAATAGTTGTGGAGTAGACGGCTTCTCTTCCCACTCGTGCGCTCATCCCCACTGGCGGTCATTTAGAAACACGCCTCGGCACACACCTGCCATTCAGGTAACTGAAAGTATCCTGTCAACTTATCATTCATGTCGAAAGTTACGAGGAGAATTTCCCAGTTCAGCAAACAGACGCCCCCACATTTGAATAGTGAACAGTTGTGTGCACGTTGGCTGCCACAGGTCTTTCCACGAAATCCCATTTGCACTTTGAATAAGAACACTGCCAAATGAGTTACAGGCGAACGATTAGCATTGAATTAACTGTAACTTTTATCTGCTGTATTTTCATATCACTGTAACATTTCCGGAAAACGGTCTTGTATAAAGTACCTTGAAGGGATACTTGAGTAAAAGTACAAGTATCTTCGTCAGAAAATGACTTTAGTTGAAGTTGAAGTCACTTTTTATGATATTAATTAAGTAAAGGTCTTAAAGTATATGACATTTACTGTACTTAAAGTCATTTTCTGATATAAAATGTACTTAACTTAAAGTATTATAAAAGTTAAGATTGAGCCACGGTAGCTCAGTGGTAGGGCGAGTTGTCTTTCAAATGGAAGGCCGTGGGTTCAATTCCTGCTAGTCTATAGATGTCCTTGAGCGAGACACTTAACCCCATGTTGCAGCATGTGAATAGTTATGAAAGATGGGTGAATGGAAGAGCAAAGCGCTATATAAACACAGACCATGACCAACTCCTCCTCCTTCTCTTCTTCTTCTGATTTTAATTTGGTAGAAGCGAGTAACAAAGATAGAGGAAATGCAGTGGAGTAAAAGTGAAAGTTGCTCGAAATGTAAATAACAAAGTGAAGTATTTTCAGCGCAGAAGTGCCAAGCACTTTTACAGCATTTTGACTGAAGACCCATAAAACGGTGTGTTCTATGATTATGTAAACCAGGGGTGTCAAACTCATTTTTGTTCAGGGGCCACATACAGCACAATTTGATCTCAAGTGGGCCGCACCAGTAAAAATAGTGAAATAATAGCATAATAATCTATGAACAACAAGAACTCCTTTGTTTTACATTTAATGCAGGATATTTTTACAAAGCATGACATTTCTTGAGAAATGTAAGTGCAATTTCAACAATATCATGCATAAACTTACTATTTACAAATCACACTGGATCTAAAAAGGCACAAACATATAGTTACAGATACATAGTTCAGAAGTGAAAAATATTGTATTTGACATTACGTTTAGATTGTAATCGTAGTGTGAAATTTTAACAAATTCATCCTGTGGGCCGGATTGGACCCTCTGGCAGGCCAGTTCTGGCCCCCTGGGCCGTATGTTTGACACCCCTGATGTAAACAGTGACTGGTTGTATTTGAATTGACGTCTATAGACAGTAATGCAGTATTTGTACTTTGCTGCATTACAACACCGCTAAGCACAGTAGTAGCATATTGTAAAATGAAGAACGGGATTATACTGTCAGATTAGTAGAGTATGCGTATTGTAATGTTGTGAAATGCTACTGTAATCTGTTCAGGTGCAGACAAACAGGCCTCAGTGAGAGCTGAAAGTGAAGACAGTCCGAGGGGAATTTCCCCCGAGCTTTGTCGTTGAAACGGACGAAGCTATTAAACAAAACACCGATGTTTCACGTGATAAGTGGGCTAATATTTTCTGGAAAAACAGCGTAACATACTGCGACGGCGACACAGTAAGAAGCAGATGAATAATACAGCGACAACAACAGGGATGTCCAGCTTCTGCACCACGGTGTAACGTGAAGTCGGGTGTTTTGATGTAATATTTGCTATCGTCTGTGGGCGGAAAAGAGTGCGGTGAAACCAGTGACCCCGAGGGCACAAATAGAGTCTTCTATTTACCTATCAGCATGTTTTCAGGCATGACTGAACCAGACGTTAGAACACACAAGCCACACAGTGCGGGAAGCCGCCAGGAGCGCACTATCCCGTGCTCACATCAGTTTAACTGTGAGGAGGGAAAACCACGAGAGGAACGAGGAAACACAAGACAAGTCGAGACTCATCCTGACAGCTGAGCTGCAACGGTGGACGCCTAACTGCCATTGTTACGAAAGCCTGCACACAGTTCGTTTTTCATGACAAGACAAGCTTCCACGCAGCTATCTCCACCATCTCCGCGTACCTGCAGGACACAGGGATGCACTCCTTTGAATTTGTCTCTGTGGCAACTAGTGTTAATGCCACGGGGGGGGGAATAAGTGTAAAAGCATCCTTAACATTTATATTGGAATCAGTCCTACTCGTCCCCTCTTTTCCTCCCTGTGTTCTCTTTCACTCAGCTCCTTTCTTTTTTTGCCCAACTCTGCCTTTTCTTTTCCTTCATCCTCTCCACCTCTCCTTTTACTCCCACTGAACTCCCCCACTCCGCCCCCCTCTTCTCTTTCTCCCTCTTTCATTTCATTTATTCCTGAATGCCACTCTTTTCTCTAAGTCCCCATTTTTTTCTGCCCGCCCCTCCGCCCCCTCACTCTCTCACCCCCCTCTTCTCTTGTTCGATCCCTGACTCAACTTTCACATTCCTGAAGCATTCCTGTAGGATTAGCCTTTAGCATTCTCAGGCTATGCAGAGGCCACGGCCCCCCCACTGTGACGGTGGCAGGGACTAACGGACGACACAGAAAAGTGTGTGTGTGTGTTGCTCTCTCTCTCTCACTCTCTCTCTCTCTTTGTATGTTCTCCTCTCACTCTCTTTCATCACCACCCTCCTCACCTTCCTCCCTCCTCCTCCTCCTCCACTGCACCAATTTCACCGCGCTCGGCTTCCATAGTAATCAGTGAAAACCCCTCAATCCTCGCCCTCTGGTGTCCTGGCACCGAGAGCATCAGCGCATGTCTCAGCAGATACACGCAGACATAAACAGAGGACAAAAAAAAAAAAAACACTCATTCAGCAAGTCATGAAATTAGCATGACCTAATTATGACTTACTTCTTAAAAAGGGATACTTCCCATTTATTTTCCATTTCCTTTGCTCTGAGGGCGCTATCTGAAAAGCCAAAGGACACACAGCTCAGGTAGGTGTCCCAATAAGGGATGTCCAACTTTTACTGCAGTACATGTGCATTTGCACCTATCTGCGCACTTGTGGGTGTCTGAAATCTATGTGTCCTCTTGTGTATTGTTTGTATTTTAAGGCATTAAAAAGTGATTATACTTAAACAAATACAGTATGCACCACACATTAGCACTGTCCTTCTGCAAAAAGTGACCTTTAGTTGCCAAAAAAAGGAGACTGGTGTGGATAGATGGATCAAAAAATAACTGATTTTCACACCTATTTTATACACCTATTTCACACTTTCTATTTGACTGACAAGCAGTGGCGGGAAAAAGCCTTGAGCATCGGTCACAAAATTAGAATAAATGGATATTTTTCTGGTCTTCTTCCAGCAAAGGCTGCTGGGAAATGCAGAACAAAAACGGGAAATTGTGTTTACTTGTACGTAAACAGAAAGAGAGTTGAAGTGCGGCAAAACAAAGATGCAAACAACTGAACCCGTCATCCGTCTCTTCTCTGTGTGTGTGTGTGTGTGCGCACGTCTCTGTGATGGAGCGTACGGCCAACTGCAGCTGCCAGCAGCAACGCCGCTTAGATTAATGTTAATTTCACTCACACTAATGACTCTCTGCACTACAGGTGGGACGTCGTATTGACCCATCCCAATTACTGTCAGAGTGAGCGGCCCGGTCGTTTCACAGAGAAAGATGGAACTGAAGGAGCAACTGAGGAACAAACTCATGTGAATTAACCAAATGAAAAGAGTGCACTGTGGGGATATGAGTGTGCAGAACATGTCGGCGCACACGAGAGAGAAAATATATAAATATCTGCATTCCTGTCCTCTGCTTCCCTTCATTTTTTTTTTAATCCATGCCTTGGAGTTAAAAGTAAAGGACCATGAGGTAATCTTGGCCCTTTTTCCTGTTTACTCTTCTGTTTCTATAAAGGGGCTTTGTGTCAAGTCAGTGTTACAAGCCAAACTAGTAGCGCTGGCCGACCACATGTGGAAACACTCACATCACCTCCGAGTACAAAAAAGAAAAAAAAAAACTTGGCAGGGACAGACGTGAGGAGGAGGAGGTGAGGGCGAGGGAAATAGAGAGTGTGTGAACGGGTGAGAGAGACCCCTTGCCCGTAAGTATCACCTTACCGCAGCCAAAATAAAAGCACGATCAGAGCCAAAGACGCACCTCAGAAACCTCTCAGCTGTTACCCCACCTTCTCGCTTGCCAGCATGACTCATTTTTCTCCCTCCCCCTACCTTTCCTCTCCCACCTTTTGTCACCCGACAGCCTCAACTCGCTTTGTATCCAAGAAAGTTGCACATCATTCAACACGGATCTCTCCTGCTTTTCATATTGTATTGTTCCATTTAAGCATTGAAAAATACTTTCCTTTTTTGCCCACTTTCTTTTCAGCTCCTTCTGTCCTGTGTACTTATCCATGCCTATATCTAAATCCTTCTCTCCTGGCTCATATTGCAGCTCTTTCTGTGAATGTACAGTACAGTATTTTGTTCCTCCACATCAAGCTGATTGCTTTCTGTCAGGCTGTACCACAGTAGGGGCCCCATGGGGGACCCAGTCCCTCACATCTAAACATCTGTCCATCCCATTACTGTAGCTGCCGCCGAACCTGAGCCCCTTTTACTCATGCTGACAGCAACACTGGCGAGGACGGGAATGATATCCAGGGGACTGCCGGTGTTCCCGGGTGTCTCCTCAAAGCTTCTGATTATGGGAGCCAGCTGGGTTGAGAGATATGCGGCGTCGCCAGGCGGCGTCCAGCAGGGCACCCGATAGGGCCCCGGATGTTTTCAAAGCGTGGGTATGAGCATGTATTGGGGGTCAGTGTAAGGATGGGAATGCGTGCCCTTCGCCGGGCATCAGTCGGCTGGGTCGTTTGGCTGGAATGCGACTCAGGAAACCCATAATGGGATGTACTGTACGTGCTGTCTGGATGACTGTTGTCTTTTAGCACTGCGGAGTACAGAGGAAACGGATACGGCCTGTGGTGGTGGCAGTGATGATGATGATGATGACTGATGATGAGAAAAAAGATTTTTTGGAAAAAAAAGGGAATCGATATTTATTGTCTTCTTTAGATTTCACACTTTTTTTTTTACTCCAAGTCGCTTTCTGGCATCAACCACAGGGTAACAATGTGGTTAAGGTAAAGTTGAGTTGTTTCCCGTTGAGCACAGACAAAGAGTGGACTATAGACATCAGGTCAGCTCACTTCTGTCTAATTTCCCTCTCTGTGTTTGTTTGTCCACGTACAGACTGGGCTGTTGACATGCAGCGTCTTGTGTTTGCACAAATATGTTCATTTCAATGGAGTCCAACACATGCACAAATAAGAGCAACGCAGTCCTGACGCACCAGTTTTTCTGGGTTAGGGATTTTCTGGGGGTTTAGAGCGCAGTGAGCACATAGCTTTTGACACTTGGGCCAAAGAAGTAGGTCAAACAGGTCTTTATCAAGTCTGAAGTAAGCTGTGGTGACCTCCATCATCCAGATGAAGCTCCTGAGTCAGACACAGCAAATGTTTTGTCTTCAAAAGCCATAGTGAGGGAAATGCAGCAGATTTTTTTATTTATTTTTATTTAAAACAGAAGCACAACACCACAAGCGCCTTGATTATAAACACCTCTGGCACCTCCTCCGCACACTTTTCAGGCATTTTAATGCGCAGCATATGAATGTCTCCCGGAAGCTGTTTTCCCACATAAACTCCAGTCCAGCGACTTGGCTGCCGACATGCATGCTCCGGAGTTTGTGGTGTCACACGTGACGAGCTCAGTGCAACATTCTGTGGTTGCGATGCGCTCGCAACAGCCGGAGAAACGGGTGGGCGGTGCCTCGACTGAGCATGCAGGAAGTGGTACACTCATCCACTTACCGGCTGTGGGTCCTCCACAGTTTCTAACGCTGCATTCCCACAAGTACACTCAGAGCCACAGCCGGAGATTAGGGAGCAGGCATGAGAATCTTGGGAGGGACTTTGCATTCAAACATACGCACAGGCCCTCCAAACAAGATCCAGAGAGTCTTTTGCTTTTGTGCACGTCTGAAAAGCAGAAAGACACCGACTGACATGACACCACTTCAATCGATCACACTTCAGGCGGCCTAAGATATCATGTAAATCCTGTGTCCGTGAGCCTGACATTCACTGCAACCGCAATCTCCATCTTGCCAGTGACACCGCGTCTCAAAGCGGTGATTGGTGAACTGATTTGATGCTTGAAACTGTGGGGGAAAGTCCAAAAGTCCACCTTAATGATCCGTGCAACCGCTGAAGCGCGAACATGTTTGGTTTTGTTAAAAAAACAAACAAAAAAAAAAAAACGGCAGCAAAAGCTGTGTTTGGATGGCATTGATGGAGAACAAGGCGGCTCTGCTCTGTGGGGACAGTGGATCGCAATTCCAGGGTGAAACTGGAGTTTGTGGCTGAACAAATGAGAGAGAGAGAGACAGTTGGAGAACGGATGGAACCACATCCATCATGACCCGCCTTACTCACCAAACCAGAACCTTTTCCTGAATAATCACTCATCGCATAGCAGGGCTCGTTTCTCCTGTATACTTAATTGTGATGTGTGTGTGTGTGTGTGTGTTGTGTTTTCCAACTTTGTCAGTGTCACGGTGAGAGGCTAATGGGCGACGGGAGCTGACCCTCGGCAGTGATTTGTCCTTCAGATGGACTTAACAGAGTCCTTCCCCGAGCGCGCCGTGACTTTGACCTCGTCTGATCAGAGCTACAGGTAAACACAAACATTCTGAGAGGAGGGATAACAAAGCTCTCATGAGAAATCACACACACACAGTCACAGAGTCGAAATGCATCGACAAAACATGCTCCAGTGCAGGGATGCTCATGCACACAAGCGCGCACACACACACACACAAGCCGCCGTGACCTCTCACCTTTGATTGTGGCACGTTGAGTAATGAGGGGTCATTTGCTTCAGCTAAATATGTTTAGGTTCTGACACAGGGGGTTATGACCAGAGGCGTAACCACATGTTGGCACACACAAAGAGCCGCGTCGATCAGATGCTTCTTTTACAGAAATATCTACAAACAGATGCATCAATAGAGACTATATAATATATAACATTATAACACACACACACACATGCATATAAATCTACACGCACACACACACACACACACACACAGGCCCCTCCACACACACTGCACACTTGTCTTGTGTAAGTGAGATGTCTTCTGTTTCAACAATGTGTGCAGTGTGTGCTGCCTGCCTTTTCTTCCCTTGGCAAGAGTTACCCAATCCCCTGACACGCATTCTGCATGGATGACGGCGAGCTCTTCTCATGACGCCGCTGGAGCCACCCGTTTAGTTCCGCCTCGGCTCTGTACACGCACAGTTCACAGGGTCAGAGGGCCAAGGGGTGCCGACGGTGTGGGCTCGACTGTGTGCGAGCAGTTATGAAGAAACCCGGAGCGGAGGGTCCCTAATGAACGGCTTTGATCCGCTTCGCCCCACAGATGAAACATCTGACAGGGACGATTGTATACCGGGTCCCAGTACAGTGCCATGCAGTGTGGACAGTGTGGAAACATGATTGACCCGCGGTGCGATCTCTTGACCCCGGAACGCAGGAATTCAAACCACTGAAAAGCACCAAAGAACCTTGTGTTGACCTTGCCGCTAATCGGCAGATGGAGCGGGACTGCGTACGCTGATTAGCCGCAACAGTAAAATCTTTAACTGGTTCTAATGCTGTGTTGGGTCATTGTACATTTGTATAGTGGACTTTCATTTTAGAATTATTCCCTTTTTTTTTTGTCTCAGTCCAGATGAGCATTTTTTTAGCAAAATTTAAAGTTCTCATGACTCGGCTCATGGGACTCGGCTCATGGGACATGAGCTTACACATATTTCCACACTGGTTGGGATTCAGAGTAGCCAACAGCGCTACAGCGTGGGTGTTACTGCAATGAAGCATACGCAACTCTGTCGTGGAGGACTTCTCGTCGCTACTGTCTCCTGATAAATCTGCTGTGATGATGAGCTGAGACGACGACGATGATGATGATGAGGAGGAGGGAGGCCATATACAGTATGTTTGAGCTGATGCACAAAGCTCTAATAGAGAAATTAAGGGCAAGGCAACCTGGAGTATTGTTTAAAAACGGCTCGTGTGACATGAGTAGGTTGTATACAGATGTGGCCATGGGGTAAATGTAGATTTTTGATGTCATCATAACGACTTTAAGACGTAAGCACTGGACCAGTTTTACTCACCTGAAGTTGAATATCACATTCTACAGACATGAACATGTGAACAGGAGGGAGATCATGCGTTTGCAGTGGGCTGCTTATAGTTGTAGATGATTCAAAAGAGAGTGAAAACTTAACACGAGTGTGACTGTCACATCACTTAAGAAACATCTCAGAAAAAGAAGAAGCGTCTTGAAACTGACATGCGGAAAAATACGTGAACTGGCGTATTTGCATTTGTGTGCGTGCTTGCCTGTGGCTATGCCCTCACCTCCGCTGACCCCCACGAAAGAGCTCAAAGGCACAGAGGTGACGCCCTCTGACCTCTGACGGAATCCTAGGCAAATTAGAAAACTGCACTCATCTATTGCAGCGGGGTCACGACGTTCATTGGATAGCGCGGGCCTGTTTACATGCCGGTGATTATCGTTTATTTACACACGGTTCACGCTGTTAGCTTCTATCGAATCAGGAACTTGGTTGAACGTTGATTGGGAAACGGTGCTTCTACAGGGCGCAACACCGTGGGAGAATGAAGTGAGATATTTAAAAATGAAATCTGTAATTGGTGCCTCTTTCGCACAAGCTCCTGCATGCAGCATCTGAGCCAGCGACGTGCCAGAGCCGCTCCCCCAGCTGATTCCCAGACAGCACAAGTCATGGACCTGTGAGACATTCAATTAAGACACTGAGCTGATTATACTGAGCCTGAGGTCTGGCATGGAGCTCCACTCCTCACTCCCCTTTTTAAGATCCTCTCAAACCTATGAACTCACTTATATAATCCTGTTTAGATGCCGGAAAAATAGGCACGTCCTGCCGCTGGTTTATTAAGGTGTGTTGGTGTGAGGGGTATCATTTAAAAAGGGATTATGTGAAAAGTGTGGAAATAAATGATTGCTATTGTTAATCTCATTTCATCCCCGCGTGAGCATGTGTGTGGGTGTAATCCACATGCACACTCGAGTGAATGTATGCTTCTGTCATCAGGCGCTGGATGTGTGCGCGCACTGTAGCCTGGGGTTTGGCACGGCTGCCCGAGATGGCTGGCAAAAACTAGCACAAGGTCGTGTTGTGACACCGCGCCTTGCGTAAAAAACAGAGAGAGAGAGAGAGAGAGAGACACTGCAGGACGACGCGCTGAAAAGAGTGAGCGAGAAAGGCACAAAAGGCGCTTTCACACAGTCGGGGCGGTTTTTGTGTGTTTGTCGTCCCCAGTGTTGGACACTGCAGCGGAGGCGGCTCATCTGGACGTCAGTGTGACAGCTCAAAATCACAGAGAAATGTGGATTCAGTTGCAAATGAGTCAGCACGTGGCATGCAACTCCAAATGAAATCTACTGTGCCTAATAAACAACTATATATGTATAAGGATTTTTTTTTTCCTTTGGACAGCCGGACTTTATAGCAGCAGCTTAATGGAAGCAGAAGAAATCAATTTATTTTAAACATAAAACATTACGTCTAGACCATAAGCTGGATTAGGAAGAAACTGTAAATTACATTTAATCAGGGGGGGAAAAAGGAAATATCTCTGGAGGCACATCATTGGAAGAACTTGAGAAAAAACTGACTGCATCCATATCTGTGTTTTGTGTCCGCTGCTGAGACTGCCACACTTATAGAATCTAATTAAAATGTATCTCCCAAACACATTCTCCTGACTTTGGATTCGATTTAGTACGTTTGCTGTCAGTATATATAATAATTCCCCTTTTTCTGTCACGGGATGTAAAAGTACAAAGTGAAAACAATAGTTAGTGTCATATGCACTGTCTAAATATAAATAGTAATGGATAGTAGGAGAGTCTGTCCAGTCTCCTCCCACACATCCTGCCCCCTATAGCCTCTTGTATGATCCTCCACTTCCTTCCAGGGTTACAGCCCAGGCCTTGGCCTTTCGGGGGGCACAATTTTGGCGAGACTGAATCTGAGGAGATTTAATTGTTCTGCACTTGTTTCCAAATTAAAAAAAAGACACACGTTTGGCACACGTTCACACTGAGGTATCCGCTTCCTGTACCACACCTTTCAGCACGGTGCAGGAGGATGTGACGAGAAAACAAATGACTTTCAAACATTCTTGGCTGGAGATCGACTCCATTATCCTGCATCGTACTGCTCCGTTATCCAACACACATCCACGCACACTCCTTTACACGCGTGCAGTGTGTGTCGCTGCACAACAAAAACACAAGCGCGGCTTCAAGCACATACTTTTGTGCTCATCTCGTTTTGAGCATACGTGTGTGTGTGTGCTTCCGTGCTGTGTGTGTGTTATTAAAGGCAGGGGGGCAGCGGATGTACAATGGGGGACTCGTGGTCCAGACACCTCTGTAACAATCAAGAGGGTCTCCGCTCGGGGCTTCCTGTTTGACTTTTTATTGGCCGCGCAGTCATCGCCGCGGCAACACAGACAGGAAGCGCCGCAGCACCCGTATGATGGACAAATGGACAGGAAGATTAAAAACACGAGGAGAGAATGTGCGGATGCACTCCCGAAATCTATTTCAGGCTTTGAACAATACACACCCAAATATACATACACACGCGGGTTTGTACAGCTATTCTCCTCAGGACAGGAGCAGTTAATGCCTCACCTTCACCTAACCACAATTGAAGTCTCAAACTGCCTCATCAGGGCCCGATTTGGGTCTCAATGAGGACAACGGGTCCTGACAAGGTCAGTGTTTTTAGCCAGAGAAGGTCCTCACGAGGCAACAAATACAAGAACACAAACACACACACACACACACACACACACACACACACACACACATAGGATGCTTTGAGCGTCGTGCTCTTTGCCCCAGTGAGTCAGGCATTTTTACTTTTGCTGTATATTTGCTTTGAAAACCATTGTCTTCCTTAAAAGAAAGTCAAACAGCATCGCTGCTAAATCTGACATTCGAAGAATCCGCCACTGTGAGTGCAGCAGAGCGCTCGGTGGAAACAACTTTACCCAAATACATATACTGCAGAATGATCAATATGTACATATATATGTGTATATATCTATATCTATATCTATATATATATATATGTATACTGACATTTAACTTTCCTTGTAAAAACCCATTTTCTCTTAGCAAAAAAATAAATTAGCCCCATAAATTAGCCACATTTCCATGTATGTGTACATCAGGCGCACATAGGTCTACAGCTATACGGTTATACTGCACCTAAGCCCTAAACAGCCCTAAAAGCCCTTCTGTAGTTGATGCACCCCGCCCCCCACCACCCCCCGACACATGCCAAATGAGGCAGCGTTGTGGTTCGCCTGTGTTCTTTGCCAACAACCAACTGTCGGGGTCCTGCGTACCGGCCGTTAAAGCTCATCTGGCTGTCGAGCCGCTCAACTGCACTTTTTCATTCAGCACGACATCACTGCTTTGCAGTCCTGTATTTTAGAGGCATGTCTCATCCTCCTCTTCCGTGCCCACTTCCCATCTCCCAGTCCTATTCCCAGCGAAGTTCCCAGTAATCAGCGCTCCTTTGATGGGGAGGCAGCACAGGGAGAGGCACATGGGGATTACAAGTGAAACAGCCAGAGCTTTGGTGATATCCTTCTGTTTTCCCAACCAGCACAAAAGCAATCTTGGTATTTTCCACTAAATCACAAAGACACTGGGGTTGGGAGCGCCGCTCGAGGAAAAAACACATTATTGCGTTAAAAAATAAAAAAAAGTACATTGTAAATATGTCCGCTTTTATGTGCGAGGAAAAAGCATGCGCGCGGTGTGTCCACCCCCCCGACGGCACCGCGACAAGAAATATGACCGCCAGCTGAAGATAAGTGTACGTTCTATATTTAAATAAACCATTTGTTTCTATAAACAAGACAATTTGAGCATTGGTGGGGATGCTACAAGACAAACATATGGGACCACCGGCACATCCTCGCGGCACGAACACACCGATGTGATGTCAACCTGCAGAAACCTGGGCGCACGGTGTCCCTCTTATTCACCGACTTTACCTTTCTGCATGAGCTGATCGCTGTCGTTATCTCCATGTGTAGCACTGTTTTTCCTCCTTATTTCGTTTCATTTCATTCATGTTTTATGCTCAGGCAATTATCGTGCCACCACTGGGGATGACTTCTAATAGACCACTTCATAGCAAATTCCTTTTAAGATCCTTAATTCCCCAGAAGAGTACATCTCTCACATTCCTGCGTTGGTGTGAGTATTCCATTACATCATGACCTTCTTTCGGGGGGCCTCATTAGCCTGCGCGTTATCTCATTAACAGATTGAACGGACCTTGTTAGCACCTGCGACGAACTCTGCTCGTGAGCACAGTGCTGTTAAAAAAAAATAATAATTAAAAAAAAAGTGCTCTACTTTTTCTAATCCCATATTTGGGCCGAATTTCCTCTCTCTTGATGAAATGTGTCTGAGGAGGGCAGGACTGGAAAATGGTTTTCTCACCAAGGTCAGCGGTGCGCGTGGCCATAAACGTGGACCACAAGCTTGAGTCAGCCACCGCGCCGCTGCTGCTGCTGCCGCTGCTTCTCTCGGGCGGTTAAGTCTCGTCCTCGGCGCTGGCAAACAAACACACGCACAAATACATTTAGAAGCATCGGGAAGAGAGGTCGTCCCCCCACCTTTGAAAAGGATGAAAAACAACAAAAACCAACAAACAGCAGCTCTGTGTTTCCTTTCAGAAAAGCTTGTTTGAATTACTCCTTTATTTGTGTTAAGTGTCTGTGCTTTTCTGGAAGTGCACAGCCTGAGGAAAAGAGGGCGGGTGGAGGTGGAAAGTGGGGGGTGATGGTGTCCTTTAGGTTAATTTGGCCTTCTTTTGTCGATGGTCATGCCGACGCTGTTGTTTTTTTTTCAGAGGGGACTTGTGCACGTAGAGGAAACACTGGTAGCACTTAAAGAAAAGCCAAATAAACAATTTGGGCCCAATGATTTACAGGTGGTGGCAGACAGGAGGACCGCCATCTGCGGGCGGGGGGCCTATGGTGGCACTGCACCCCCGCTGCAGTGGTGGCACAGTCCGCAGCGAGAGCACAATTATGTAAGGGCTTCAGCTGCTGGTGGGGCTCAAACCGAACCACAGAGGGCGGGCGGGCGAGGGGGGGGATGGGGGGGTGCAGTTGACTTTTCAGAATTTGTCTTCCAATAACACTTCATTATCAACACTGTGTGTGTGTGTGTGTGTCCATTTTCTTGTGCTCCTTTCTGTTCAGAGTTCTCATATTCCCAGCGTGCAGTGAGAATCTCGACAACTGCGCGGTGGCTTTTTTTCCCCCGGCACTCCCCCCACCCTTCTATTTTTGACCAAATACGCCGCACATTCGTTTTGACATAACGCAAACATTTTAGTGCCGTACATCAGATTATTCCGAGTCTAACCGCGTTAACATATGCAATTTCGACGCACTTATCCGACTTCGGGCTCAACTGAGACGCAGCAGCGACTCAATAATGGCCGACACAGGCGCCAAACACAACCCACACAAACGCAGCTTTCCCGTATAACTCTCCTTCCAGTGACGGCTACGGCGGGCAAATCCTTAACTTTATTAGTGGGATAAACATCAGCTCAGAAGCATTAGTGCCTTGTGGTAAAGCAGTGACCTCACTGATAATGCACACACACAGACACACACCCTCTCACACACACACACAAACACATATACTTAACAAGCCAAGCGCAGCATGGGCAGCTGCCAAGGCCAATCAAAGCCCTCTGTACATCCTGGGAGCAGCTGTCTTCTCCAATCACTGCCGCACGTGTGTCATCTGCATTTCAGTTGGAAAAACGAGGGTTCAGAATAGCACTGTGTGAACCCGACAGCGCCACTCCTTCTGGTCGCATGTGTTTTCTCGTCAAGGGACAGGAAATATTACATTTTCTTAACCCCGAAAGACTCATTTGCAGCAAAAAATAGATTATAACGCCCATAAAATTGTACAAAACATCTTGATTCGGGCGCAGCGGTGCATTGAGACTGCAGTGCGTAGATAACACGGTACTGATTGAGGCCGATCAGCTCCACACATCTCTGTGTATTTCTCAGTATCTGAGCAATCTTTCAGCTCTTGTGTCACCTGGCAACATTCCCGCGCTGCACACAGGAAGCGATTTGTTTTATGTCAAGACAGACGAGAGGACTTTTTTACTGATTTAAAACCCAGTTTTATGGAATAAAACACACGCTCCCATTTTCACTTGAAGGACGCAGCATTCATACAATTTTGCATCGTTTCTGTTGATGTAGACCGAAACAGAGGCAGAATAAAGATCATCAAAAGTGACACACTCTCTTGCGACATTTGGTCTCGTCATCTTCTCAGCAGGCGCTGGAGTAGCCAGTTTTACCCACCATTACATTTCCTAATAAGCCATCAAAGTCCAATCAGCGCACACAGGGAACCATGCAGACTCAGGTGACCTCGGTTGACCTCCATACGGGTCAGTTCCTGTGGCCAGGAGCACTTCGGGGGCCTCATGCCGAGCCAAAGGTCATGACAAGGAGGAGGAGGACGACGGTGAAGAAGATGGAAGTTGCCCTCTTCCACATGCACACACAGCTCGGTCCAGATTATCTAAGGATAACCAACTGAGGTGTGAGTGTTCTCCAGAGGGGGGGTGGGGGGGCAGGGATAGAGAGAAGCCCTGTTTCCTTCGCTTCTGAGCACAAAGTGTGTCTGTGGTGAGGTCAGCTGGTGACAGCTGAACGCTCCCAATCTGTACACCTCAGCCAGCCACTGCTGCACATACCGACTGAAAAGGCTGATTCATGCATGCTTCCTGGTAGGAAAATAATTCACAGACTCTCTCATACACACACAGACACACACATCTACGTGCTACACAAACACATTTTGGATCCCAGGAACAGGGTCTGAGAGCTCTTGACACAATCACCTTTTCTTCTTTGTTGGAAGGCAGGAAAAACAGTGGTGCCACATGTCGGCTTCTCTGCCCATGTGGAAAGACTCACGGGAGATTATCGCAGTGTTGCCTGCACCAGGGCTGAACAAGGGGCCAGCTGTTGAACAGGAAGTCACCTCTGGCATGGCCCTGTGCCGCCAGCAGTTCCTCGCCGCTTCACCGGGAGTTGGTGGAAGGGAGGAAAAAGTCAAAATTGACACTGATACAACAACGTCTCTGAGCTCAAGAAAGCTCCCTATGTCCTCAAAGTGTGTGAACCTGAACGAGACACAGAGACGGAGGAGGCGGATGGAGAGGGAGAAATAAAAAAGGAGAGCATGGCAGGGTTTAAGATTGGTTAAGGACATTCCCCAGGTGGAGGAAATCTGGTGGAGTTGCTATGAACTTGCAGAGGGAGTAGAAATTTCTGCACCTGAGGGGAAATCACGGTGAATGACCAGGAAAGTGATGCAAACCGTCCCCCAGATGTCCCGCCGATGGACATCTGGGGGCGTGAAAACCACAAAGAAATGCTCTGAACAATTCTTTCAGCTGACATTTGCGACCAAGATTGTGCCACATTCTGCGCACAGCTGAGCCGCACGGATTCTTTTGACGTCTGCAAACTTTGATGCGGTTTCAGATGTGCCGCCCACGCAGAGGAGAGAGAGAGAGAGAGTTGTAGAAAAGAGAAACAAATGGAGGGAGAGAGTTGCATGGAGAAAACGCAGACACTCCCTGCCAGCGAGAGAAACTCACTCAGTCACCCAGTCATTAGCATTGCAGATGTTAGCGATAGGAAGTGTGAATAGGCCTCACGCATAGAGTTTGAATTCGAGCATTGTCCTCGGACTGCGCAGCACTCTCCACTGTACTGTGTGGGAGTGGGAGTTGGGATCCAGCGTTTCGGGAATTCACTGTGTGGATACGTGTGGGATTCAAGGCTTTCCCTCTTATCACAGCCAAATGTCAAAGTGAGGATGTAGCGGCGCGGAAACAGAATAAAGCATAGCAGGAATACTTCTAAGCCTGTGTCAGTGGCATACTTCACATTCAGCAGCAGCGGCCTCATGTGAGGCACTCTCTCTCTCTCTTTCATCCTCCAGACCTCCAGCTGATACGCGGATATAAAAACCCAGAATATGGAGATGTGACGTGCACGCGCACTGTTGCGTAGCTCAACGTCCACTTAACACAAATAGATTTACATGGCGAGATAGCGGTGATGTCCAAAGTCCAGTCCGGCGGAGAGTTTACATTAGATGATGGAGTCAGATAGCCGGGTAAAAGGGTGAGGAAAGCCCCTGCAACCTGTCGTTAGGACAAACCGCCTTTGTAGTTTGGAGCTATCTCCTGTAACCTTCACGATTAAACCCCCGGCCTGACAATGTTAGCTCTGCTCCGACTGCAACCTGCACTCCCTCGTGACCCCACGTCTGGGTCGGGCCACCGCCTGACCGTCTGTCAGTTCTGTTTGAAGTGTGTGTTCGTTCGTGTGTGTGTGTGTGTGTCACTGTCATGTCCAGCTCTGTGACGGATGACCCGATGACCTTGTCCTTCAGAGGCCAGAGGATCAATAAATACAAAGACTCCTCCTGCTGGCATCAAACAAGCTGAATCCCTGTGTGTGTGTGTGTGTGTGTGTTTGAACACACACATGCAAATGGTGTGCGTCAGACTGCGTGCGTGTGTGTGTGTACATGTGCACACTTCTACTTTCGGCCTACAGCTGGTGTAATTCTGATCCTGGTGATCGAGAATCAATGTGACAGTGGGGGTGCGGCAGATGATTAAACATGTCTATTGATCAGGTTTATGCTGAATATTCCCTGATGTAAACTATGGTGGGAGTCCATCGCCCCCTCGGTAAGCACGGTTAAACAAACAAGAGCATTTGCATTGTGGCCATTAAGCCAATCCTTCTTTACAGAGAAACTCACAAAGAGTCGTCGCGGTGCAGTTCAATATCATCCTGTGTCGAGACATCTATCAATCAGCAACCAAGCAGTTTAAGTTTAAGTTAGTTTTTATTAACCCCCTTAGGGAAAGTATTCCTCTGCATTTTGACCCATCCTAGAATTAGGAGCAGTGGGGCTGCCCGGGGAGCATTGGGGGTTGGGTACCTTGCTCAGGGGTACCCCAGCCCTTTTTGGCCGGGTGGGGATTTGAACCGGCAACCCTCTGGTTACAAGTCAATTTCCCTTTCCACTTGTCCACGGGCTGCCGTCCTCCTCTACGATGCTGATAGCATCTACAGCAGACATCTGAAAGCCCTAGTGATAGGACGATAGGCAAAACTAACAATCAACGTCTTAAAGGAAGCCAACATCCTCAGCACTCAGCAGCAGTTATGATGGTCAGGCCTCCCGAGAAACAAAGGCTTTATGGCCAGCTGACGGAAGGGCAATGCACCCCAAGGAGGGCAGGAGAAGAGGTATAAAGACAACATCAACAACTGGGAGGAGGTCGAGTAGGACGGTCCATGAACACTAGAACCACTGTGCTACAGTGATTCAAAAAGGCAACAAAGAAAAGGAGATGGCTCCACAAACTTCCACCTCCAGGACAACCATTCATGCAAGCCCCCACTGCAGCAGGTCTTGTGGGTCACGGATTGGCTTGAAGACCGACACATGACCAGACCAACCAACAGGAGTGATCGCCGATGAAGCCTCTTTAACGTTAGTTGAATGCAGCGTCCTTTATCTGAAAACGGGTTCTGTCAAGCAACAGGATCAGCCCTGACGAGCGCGCCCTTTGTGTGTATACAGCGTCAGCGCAGTGTTTATCCCGTCAGTCTGCTGAGCAAGCACTTCTGAACCTTTCATGAGTGCCTCATTGTGTGTTTTCGGCCATACTCCAACCTCCAGCCCCGCCGAAACGAGCACAGTGTTTTGCCGCTGCCTCCATCTGTCTTGCCACAAAACGAGTCCCAGGAATCACTGGGTGACACAAGATTTGAATACGCCGAGAAACACAGAGCGACTTGTGTGCAGCCGACCTTGTCGGAGGTCAGCGGCTTGAAGGTAACCTCAAAAGTTACACGCTGATTTTTCAAACGGTTTCATGAACTTCATGGACTGGTGATGCTTCAGGAAATAGAAAACTACGAGTGGGGAAAAAAAAGAGAGGAAGTGACAAATGAGCTGTAGATTATACGCCATTATCAAGTGGAAGAATTATTTTGACAGCTTGAACTATGGACTTTTGATATTACTGCAATTTTCCTATTATATTGTGTTGTTCTTGGCCAGACTCGCTCTCTTTTTTTTTTTACAACCAAAATCAAATGAAAAGAAACCCTGCACACAGCATATTCATGACTATATTTAGCTCCGGTCAACCCTCCCAATATAGAGAGCAATGCCAAAGAAATGTGTAATATGGGTCGTGCGGCTTTATTCCTGTAACTCATATCAAATACTAGGAGGATACAAGATGTTATCACTCATACCTTGTGTTTTTCTACGCCTCAAAAGGGGAAACCTGTATTAATGTGTTTGGGAAACAGTGCTGCTGTGACAGTAAACATGTCATCTCCACCTTTAAGACTGGGCTCATGCTGCGCGCTTCTTTCTTCTTCTTCTTCTTCTTCTTCTCCTTCCATTTACCTCAAATATGCAGCCTAAATTGGACAGCCACAGCCGCTCGCTGGGAGTTTGGTTGCGCTGCATAACTCGAGGGGAAGGCGTGTGTATTTTCCATATTCACACACAGCATGGAGAGGGATTCGCCTTCACGTCTCACGGCAATCTGTCAGGGAGCCACAAGCTGCACGCTGACACACCAAAACAGGGACTCCATTCTCCTCCAATGTTTCTCAACCTAGATGAGTCACAGAGTCACTGGCACTGCTTGAAACAAGCCCGTCGGCCTCTCGGTTCTCTGCGGCCGGGCATGAGGAGATAATAAGAGAGCTGGTAGGAATCGGGGGCCTTTATAATCCTAACCTCTACATAGACAGCACTATTATCAGCCTTGTGTTTAAGTCAGATTACATGCTACAATTAAAGGAGGCATCAGCGGGCTGCTTTATGGTAAGCCAAGGGTAAAAGGTTTTGGAGAGTTTTGGAGAAGAGGCCTCGTTTGTTGAGCGCAGACGCCGGCAAACTGTGCTGGTGAGCAGCGACGGAACGTTTGACTCACGAGCCTAATGCTAAACATGGGTGGAGATGCATAAACATGGGCCGCGCACAGAGGAATATATTCATATACAACAGGAGGAAAATATTATATAAAAGGAAGTGTTCATGCACACAGGCAGAGAGTGTTCGCGGGTCAATCTGAGAGGATGCTACTCAGCCTTCAATAAATGTTAGAACCTTGTAAAAGCGCGCAGGTTTTTATTAGGCTGCCGCGCACTTCGCTGCAGGTTTTGCATTTCAGGGAAACGAGCCGCGTTATCAATCATGTTATTATGTGTTATTGGAAAATTGGCGGCTGAGTTAATTACAGAGTGGGAAAAGATTATAGGTGCGAGGCGACCTGTTGCCACTCCACGTCCTTTTCTTTCTTTCTTTCTTTCTTTTTGCATTCCAGCCCCTCGAACACGTGCAGCGAGCGCCCGGGATGTGCGCACAACGCGCGGGTTCATCTGTCACACGGGGCAGGTGACAGCTGGGGCTAAAAACAAAGTGAAAAGCAAATGAATAAATGAATAAACAAATGTGTAAATGAAGGCGCGGCAGAAGCGGCAAAAAAAAAAAAAAAGTGAATGCATAACTGTGAAAGGCCGCCTGTGTGCGCTCCTCCCTGTCGCACACAGCGGCCGGTTGTGTGTGGCACTGACGAGAGGCCAATAGGGAAATCAATGGAGACGCTTTAAATGCCTTAATGCAGTCAAATTGTTTTCAGATTTCCCACTGATGGACAGTTTCCTTTCAACTATTTAACTACCTCCACACACACACACACACACTCCTCCACAGAGCTGGTCAGTTGCACCAAGTCTGGACATCGTTACGACGCTCTCCGCGCGACCCTTGCCCCCTGACCTGTGATCCTGAAGTGCTGCTGCATCGTGAGTCACTGAGGTGGGCAGGATGGAGGCCTAATCTGGGACAGGAAGTCATGGCCGGATGGGAAAAGAGAGGGGTTGGTGGAGGCTGATTGATATACACCCAAATAAACCAATATAGATCAAAGGTGTAGATAAGCCTTGAAGACGCATTCAAAGCCTTCATATCTGCATCTGCCTTCTTCTTTTTCTTCTCTCTCTCTCTCTCTTTCACACTCGCACGTCTCAGCCCGAAACAGAAGTCATGAGGTGTGAGTGATATTTGAAACACCAGTGGCATCCGGTCGCTGCCTAAACTTGCGCTTTACACCTGATTAGTTACAGCAGGAGAACAGATGGGTACAGATGAAATGAGACGGAAGACAAATGGAATGGGGAAGGGGAAGATGGGGAGGAGAGGAGAGCTGTCAGTCTTAGACGAAGCTAATGCCCCCTTATCCTCACATCTTATCTTGATGGGGCTTATCTCCGATCATCTAAATACTCGGGGATTACTCCATCAGCTCGAAAGGCCCCCATTTCCTCTAACGTCCATGAATCTGAGGCTGGAAAAGACAAAATCTGTCGAAAAGACTCTCAAGTCAAATCCCAAACCACGGCGGGAATTTGATATTCAGGACCTTTACTTTCCCGTGTCTGCAGCTTTCAAACATATGTGGACGTTTGAAGGAATGTCTACCCCCACCCCCCATGTGTTTCTATGATTACATATGACACTTGCTTTTTAAATATTTTTCATCACATCCCTCTTTCTGGGAGACAAAACATGCTTTTATGTGTTCGGTTGTTTGGAGAAACCCAGAAGAGCTGAGGTCTGAGGCATGTCCAGACAAGTATCAGGGTTCAGGGTGACAGGGCCGAGGGAAAACTGAGGGACGGACGGACGGATGGAGAATATAGAGAGAATGGGTGGGGACAGTGGAGAGAGAGAGAGAGAGAGAGAGAAGAAATGACCAGATGCAAAACTAGGGGGAAACTGTGCACAAAATAATTGTTGTCATGATTACTGACGTTAATTATTTAATTACAAAGCTCTGGTTTTGTCCAAAATTTGAATTTTAAATGATATAAAGTGGTAAAATCAAGGGTTGGTTTCTTTCTTTCTTTCTTTTGTATTTTGGCCCAAACAAATGGACCTACACAGCTCACCAATCCAAACAGTTGTTCATGTCTTTGGGATTTGAACAGTACAAACTCACAGTAATTACTTATTAACAAAATTAGTTAGTTAGCGTTCAGTTACATAACATTAGATGGATTCCCATTCTTCTAAAGCACTTCAGGGATGATACAAGTTGAGCTTGAAGGCCATTTTTGATTCTTCTTGAGTCCTAATTTCACCTAATTTGACATCCATGTAGTTACACAGCTCGCTTAAACGGGGCCAATACAGGTTTGAATGTTCCGGATGTTTAATCACATTTTGTAATACAACCCTTTATTTATTATTTCCTTTATTTTCCACCTCCCTTCACCTTTTCATCTTCCCTATTCCCCCTTGTTTTGGCAGTAAATACAAGACTTTCGGGCAACATCAAGAGGGGTTTTCCAAGAACAATAACTTGCCGTGACCCAGGAAGCACACACAGGCTTTCGGACCCCCTTTTGGCACACGCGCTCACAAAAAAAAACACGCGCGGCATCTGTCTGTGATGAAGTGGTCAGCGCTCCAGTAAAACAGAGCGAGGCTTTAAAGACATTCCTCCGTTTTACGGCTGAGGAGGCGCAGGGTCTTACAGGGTGCTCGTGACACCGCGTCGCGCCCTTTGGTTCCCTACATCGCGACTTTCCACCTGGCCACACAAACCAACAAACAAACATCAGCAACACAAACAAAACGCAGTAATTGACATTCCTGATGAAGTGGAACACAACCCCCCCCGCGGGACTGTATATAGCATGAATGTGTGTTTGCATGCTCCACCCCAAGTCGTTGCAAGGCTCACGGGTCGCTCATTATTCAGATTTGAAGTGGAGGACGTTGTTTTTGCTTTAGAGCTCTACTTAAATCAGTATTTAGGGTGGTTAAGGCAACAGGTTGGACGCCCTTATCATCACCGCAGAGGTAAATTGTAATTGTCAATACACTATAATGGCCTTTTGTTGTATCTGCAGCTTTTGAAACACTAAATCCAGCATTCCAAGAGTGTCACATACTCTGTTGTGTCTCTCGGCCTAGCCTTAAAGAAACACAGGGTATCCTTCCAGCTGCCCATGAGTGTCCATCCACACTGTAACGTCGCTGTGAGTATCAAGCCAAGGTACTAAGCAGTCAGTGACACAGTCAAAAAAATGCAGATGATATTAATAAAATGAAAGTATGTGAATATCCACTACGCCTTACCTAGATATTTATCCTAACCCTAACCTCAGTCCTTTTCTTGGCCCTAACCTCAACATCAGTTCTACCGTGGGGAACACCTTTGGCCCTTCCTGGGATTGAACTAGCAACGCTGAAGGATGAGCGCCTGTTGCTTCATCACACTGCACTCATCAAACATGGATTAAAAGAGAGGAAACTATTTCTGAGTCATCAAAACCAAACAAAAAAAAGAAACCAGGTCAAAGTTAAAAATGACTTAGCTCTTTGTGTGGTGGGGAGTTGTGAAATCCAAATAGCGCACAATGGCCAAGGCGGCACTCTTGTCATGTTTAAGGTTGCTCAGCTGCCAATCTGCGAGTCGGACGCTGGAATAGCTTTCCCTGCTCCCACGTGGAAAATGACGATGCAACATATGTTAACACTTTGTTGGCATTTGAACGTGAGAGAGTATGTTCAGTTTGACCTTTTCTCTGTCACTCTCTCTCTCTTACATCTCAGTTTTATTTATGGCACATTTAATGAGGGTAACCATGTGCAGCCCCATGAGTGCCATACCAATATTACCATTAGTTAATGATAATCACATCATCTGAGTTATATAAGTCTTTTTTTTTATATTCTCTGTGACAAGTCGAGTGTGCTTTGCACAAATTGGCACAAAGCAAATCTGATGTAGTGTGGTACCAACGGTAAGTTATGGATTTCTTATTGATTTTGTGTTTTTTTTTTTTTTTAACCATCATGTTCTACCATTTACAACTGATATTGGGTAAGGTTCACTCTGGACAGTTTGCCAGGCAATAACTGGGACAGCAAACGCAAGGGACCGAATTCTGTTATCACCTGTCTGCTGTGCCACGAAACAGACGACACATGACGAAGTGCAAGCAGGAAAAAAGCTCATGGATTCAGATAAGGCCTCATTGTATGTGTAAATAAATCAGACATGAAGCAGAGGTGACATCTAGGTGTACAGCTGAGATATTCCCCTGCCAGTAGGTCTTAAACATTCTTAAGGGCTCAGCCCACTTTCACTTTTCACTTCCCTTCCATTCTAAATGACGACGGCAGTGTGGACAGCAGGCGTACCCAGAGCAGGATTTATGCATCTTAAAGGAAACTGAGTCATATGGATGAAAACCTTGGAGCCTCCAATTAACCTAACCCCAATCTGTATGTCTTTGGAGTGTGGGAGGAAGCTGCAGTACCCAGAGGAAACCCACACAAACACAGGGAGAGACATGCAAACTCTACACAGAAAGGCCTCATCCAAACAAAAAATGTTTAATAGGAATCCTTCTTGCTGAGAGACACCTCTGGTAACCGCCACGCCACCATGCAGTGTCATCAATCTGTGAAAACCATACACTGACCTGTAACGGCGCATCTATAATAAGGGCCCCCCCCGCCCCCATATGCATGAGTATTGATTATGCTCAATCGACAAACAAACAAATGTCAATAGACATTTGATTTGCATACTCACCGCCACAGAGATCAATACCGAATTATCGATTCATGATCAAATGATCACCTCGTGAGCAAAAACGGGTTTTTAGCTTACTCAGAAAAAGGCAAATGGAGGATGGAAAAGGCCTGACAGATGTAGAGGCCGACTGACAGACAGACTGACAGACTGACAGCTCTCTGCTGTGCCACATTCCTCCCGCGTTGAGTCATGGCATGCTGCAGATCAGACACCACTTTCTCAGCGAGTGGGTAATCTGGAGTGTCACACTCTTCAGTCCTGAGCCAAGCTATCCAAACAGCGCCGGAAAACAAGGGGAGGAAATTGAATGCCCCTCCCTCAAAGACATGCCTCCAAATCCCCATCAACAGGAGCTTAGAGAGCCTGCAGTCCATCAAGTTTCATCTGCCACGGTGGTCCGGGCCAATCAGGTTCCTCCTTTTACACACACACTCAGCAAAGGCATGCGTGAGCACACAGGCAAACATGTCAGGATGCATGTAGGAAATAAATGGATGCTCTCGCAGTTGCCCAAACACAGAGATATGTGCACAATCAAACAAATGCAAACATACACACACAGGGACAACCCCCACCGCCTTTTTCAGTGCGCACCTTAGCATCAACAATCAACAATCCGAGGCATTGTGGAGCCTGTGATCCTGTGACCCTTGGCCCCTGGAGTTAACCCCTGTGCAGCCAGTGCTGAGAGGTGAACCAGGAGGCTCATTGAAAGGCGGCGAATTTCCCATGAGAACGAAGGCGCAGAGGAGGTTCAGAGATCCCAGACTCTAGTGATGATTGTGATGAAGGGTTTGAAGCAGAGTTCGGTATAATGACATGCTGGTGTGTCCATGTTTAGAATGTAAAAGTCAGCAGTGTTAAAAATCTGCTCTGTGTGTGTCAATATGGCACAGGAAAATAAAGGACAAGAAATAAAAAAAAAACAAATATTGATGGGTGATAAAAGAGTAAATTCCCACTGTTCCATATGATTTCTGATGCGTCAACAATCTGCTAGCTTTACCCGTTAATCAAGTTAGAGTAAAGTCATCTGAGAGAAAAACGATTCAACTAAACCTCCTCATACCAGATTTAACCCCTCCTTCATTACTGTGTTGACAGTCTAACACACAACAGCTGCTCCCACTAGCACCAGTACCACCTCTCCAGAGCACTATCCCAGCTGCAACACCTCTGCTCGGGCATCCAGGTCAGTGACCCCAGTCCCTCCCAGAGTGTCAAGGGTCTTGCATTTAAGGGACCAAAATACCCTTTCAATAAATGGAAACAGGTCATGAAGTATTACTGAGCACTTTTGACGCCAGACAATAACATCTCAACACTTCAGGCGTTTTTTTAAAGCTTCCATTTAAAGTAAGAAATTCTTGCTAATTGGGATTCTATGTTGTTTTCATTGCTGTTGTTTTCCAGCACTAATGACTCACATACAAACTGTTAGTCAATGGATCAAACTTGCTAAATACCGATATTCTATTAGTCTTAGTCAGACTAAGGCCTTAGCTCGACTAAACTGTGCATATAAACGTAGTGACTGGGTGTAAGTGTAGCTCTTTGTTTCTAAAATTAACCCACAAGAGCCTTGATTCAGGAAAGGAGGGACAACTTTCATGCCTGTTTTGAAGGCTAATGGTCACAGTTTAAAATATTTTACATACAGACCTTTTAATGTTCAAACCAAATATCAGAAAGGGAAAAAAAATACCTTGACTATGGCAGGATTGTTTGTGCAAGAGGCCACCAATTTCAGTGTTTCTGAAATTGCTTATTGCTAGTCCTATTGGTTAGAATAGACAGAATGACTGCACACAATAAAGCATCTCAGAGCAACACTTGAAACCTTGACACAGACAATCTGCATCAACAAAAAAAACGGGTATCGGGTTTCACTTCTGTTGGCCAAGAACAGAAAGAAGCCAGTCTCACCAAAGCTGGACAGCTGACGACTGGAAAAATTTAACCTGGTTTGATGAATTTGGATTCCTGTTGAGGCACGCAGATCGTAGGGTAAGAATTTGGCATCTACAGCTTCAAAAAATGGACCCAACCTGCCTTGTGTCAACAGTCTAGGATGGTGGTGGGGGTGTAATGGTGTAGAAAATGCTTTCTTGGCACATGTTGGATCCCTTAATACCAATCAATCATCATTTGTATTCCACATCCTACGCGAGTTTTGTCTCTAACCATGTGCATCATTTTATAGCCTGGGATGACTATTACATGAAAAGCAAGCTGGTTGTATAACGTAAGCATAAAAGCATATATAGCATAAAAATTAAACAACCAAACCACCTGTGGGATGCGGTAGAGCAGGAGTCTGTCCGGCCTGGTCTCCCAGAAAAACATTTATTTCACTTTTAACCAAGAGAAATATTGTGTTTGTACATTCTGTACTGGAAGGAAATGTTCAAATTCAACCCAAAATGTCGCATCGACAGTTTTAACCCGACGTCGTTCTGAAGCATTTGAGGCAAAATTATAACCTGGGGGGGTTTAGTGATGTTAACAATAGTAACTGAGACACAAGTCGACCACAAATGTCTATGAGGACAACTTTGTGTCTTTCAATTCTGTCACACAAGTGCATTTTAATGCTCTCGTGACGACGTCCTGGTGTGTTCTATTAATGCTGTGACACACAGTGTGTGTCTTAAACGCTTACATGAGGAAATCCTGGCGTGTGTTTTAATGCCCGTGACGGAGTGTGCGTTAGCGCTATTTTGGGGGACATCCTGGTGTTTCAAAGCGGTGACATGTGTTGTAACACTGTTATGTACGGACACGGTGCACAAAACACGGCACTCAAAAACCACAAAAATCGGAAGAAGCGATTACAACGATATTTCAACGACAGACATGTTTGTACATAAAAGTGCAGCACTGGTCGGTCTGGCAGCGTGACCATGTTTTGAGAGCCACCAGGTGATCGCATAGAGTCACTCATTAAGTACTTAGCGAAACATAAAAGAAGAACATGTTGGACATAAGGTGCAACCTTTTTGATCATATGTTAGATAATCAAGTAGCACGCACAGGGACCCAGGCACACTTTCTAACAGCGGTCTATATCCTGTGAGGCAGTGCTCTGCTGACCTCCAAACAATGTATCCTTTAGATAAGGATCTGATCACTGTGTGTGTTGTGGAGGGTTCGGCGCGCATGTGTGCACGTTGACCATAATCGCCGGTATTCATGCCGCAGTGAGCTCCCGGCGTTTCTACAGCTGTCGCCTCTTGTACTCACTGACCTCCACCAACAGGTCCCGGGGCCATCAGTCCTTATGGCAGCCACTCAAATCCTCCACTGTATGAGTGGAGACGCAGAACCAAAGGGGGCCGGGATAGGCTTTATACTGCATGTAAACATGTTTCAGCAGAACCACAACAATTGCAGTAAGTCTGTGAGAGCTGCAGCAAAATTTAGCTCAAATGAACCAAATTAGACAATAAAAGTAAATATATGCCAAATCTGATACTATTTGACCTTTCAGTTCCTTCAAAATCAGTTTCTTCCTGCTTCCTGTCTTAATATTATGTTACTTTAAAGCTGCAGTGCACACATTTTGATGTTTTTTATGTTATTATTCCAGCTTTTCTTCTCGAACAGAGACAGTGTAAATATTTTTGCTATGCTATGTCATCATCCCTCCCATCGCTCTGCCAAGCAATACTATCAGACCTGACTGAGGGAGTGTTTGTAAATATAGTGCATATATCCCATCAATCGAATTCATTCCATCAAATTGCTGAATGCAATTTTCTTTATCCAAACATAACTTTAATCAAGAATCCGGTAAAGTTGCAGCAAGAGTTATAATGTCATTTATATTTCTCTTATGTATTAAGTTTATTTAATAGCCAAAAGTGATTGTTATCGCCTCAATTATTTGCAAATAGCTTCTAATTTTTTAAGATAGTAACATTTATTTGTTGGATTTGTTTGAGAGTATTAAGCACCAGGGCAAACAGAGCACGTACTGGTCACATGCAGAGAAATCCACAGACACAAACACACTGTATTTAACGCCCACTTCCCTTTTGCACACTCATTCCAGTCTTCCTTTTGCTGTAATGGCCACTGGCCAGTCTTCCGGGGGCTTCAGATAGATAAACCCTGTTTCTGTGGGACCCTCACCCAGTCACATGAGCCTCACGAGTGTGTACATCTCCCCCCCAGAAAGAAGGCACAAACAGAGACACAGTGTGATATCCATCCCAGATGGAATTCATATCTCCCAGCTTCGATTCCTCATTACGTGCAAATGTTCCCTATTGGAATCATGTGCACACAGATAAGTGCCAACGCCAGAATGAAGAATGGGGAATGGTGGCGGCTACAGAACAAGACCAGGTCCAGTCCCTGTGCAGTTCCAGCAAGGGTCAACTAAAGTAGAGAGAAAACCATCTCAGGAAGAGGTCATCAACGCTGGCACAGATGCTCTTCTGTTCTCCCTCTCTTGAATCCCCCTCTAGGTCTCTCTCCCATATGCACATGCAGACACACTGCTCTGTCAATCCGTGATGGATGTCCACTTCACAAATGTGCGGATATGAAGTCTGGGGATTCCCGTTTCCCAGAGGCCTTTGGGTGGCTTTGGCTGGAGAGAGGACATCTGTTACGTAAACAAAGTAGGCTGCACTTCCTGCTTGGTCAAAGCGAGAAAAACGAGGAGAGCGAGCGAGCGACGTTTTATCTCATTTCTGAGACAAAACAGGGATCATGGAGGAGGACACGGGAAGAGCTGGGGCAGGAGCAGTGGGGGTGGCAGAGGAAGAGCCCTTTCCCTCTCAGCTGCGCCTCCACTTCCTGTGTGGGGAGGAAGTCCCTCGTTGGGCGCACAGTGATCTCATCCTCGCTTGCGAGGAGCTTCCGTCCTGAGCAGCAGCGGGCGGCACTTTGAACCGGCAAGCCATAGGAGGCAAATGTCCGAATGTCCACACACATTCACTCGTCCTGATTATTGCAGTGGAAAACACACACTCCCACACAGCCGGTCTGACAGGAAACAGTGCTGCACGGAACAAACAAGCACTTCCTGTGTGTGTACTGGGGCTCACTTAAAGAGAGGACCCAATCAAACTCCAATGTCCTGACAATGCATCATTATTACCACCATTCCAGAGATATTGCTGCTCATTTGCTAATAGCCACAAGGCCTTATTTATGCTTACAGCCCACACACACACACACACACACACACACACAACACAGCCGCCACAGCAACCCCTTCACTGACGACCCAAGTTTAGACATGTTTCTTTAAGCGGACGTCCGGTTTCCTTTAAAAGTCGGCCACTAATTGAAATACATTAGGCCTTAATTGCCTTTTTTTCCTTTCACTCATCATGTTGACAGACGACCCAATATTTAAGTTTGCCTCGGTAATTTGTTGTAGAAATACCAAGGCAGCGAAGCAATGTGGCTCAAGGGGCCGTAGCGCTGTTGGTTTACAGTACCATTACATTGAGAGATGGCAGGAACAGAGCAGCCATTATGTTCCAAGTTCACAGTCCGGTCAGCACCGGACTCCATAGGCTCTGATGATGGTCAAACTGGAGCCAGACATCCACAGGTTTTCGGGGGTCTTAACTGCGACAGTGTTAAAACTAAATTGTAAACTATTAACCCAGGAAAGGCAGAGCATGATGGATTTATAACAAGCCTATTAGGTTACTTGCATTTCATGGTATAGGGGTAAAGCTGTAACACAGCAGCAGGGCTCGGTACTGTTCGAGCAGTCATCTGTTTATGTAAGTCTTTTTTTTTTCTTCAATACCTGGGCTAATACCTCTCTTCCTTTTCCTCTGTTTTTGATGAACAATTGAAGTTAGAACTAGCCTGGTGGACTATTACGCAACATTTCCTGTGGCTACACCACAATAAAAACAGTTGACGTCTTTTACGGCTGATGCAGTGAGTGTGCTGAATTCCATGGATGTGTACGGTTTTTGTTTATTTTTATTTAGGGAGAAAGTATAGCTCTGAACAAGCCACCTTAAGCCTAAAAAAGGAGGTTTAAGTGAAGGAAGGAAGTCATAATTCCTCATCTCGAACCAGTCAACACCTTAGGAAGAACACGCTATGGAAAGTAAGAGATAAAAAAAACAACAACTTTTAAAAGGGTAATTTAATCCCAGTGAAGCCTCTTCTATTCCATTCCAACGGTAGCACAATATCCATTAAGCAAATCCCAACACAAACCTCACCCACAACCACACTCTTTCCAAATCGCAGAGTCATTTTTCAAACAAACGATACCTGTGATAACGCTTCACTGTTTGCTTCCCCCCCCTGGTTTTTCTTTCTGTCTCTTTCTCCTCTCTTTGTGTGTGTATGTTTGGACCAGGAAGCAGCCTCCTTATCTGAACACACAACCCTGGTTGGACGGCAGGGCAGCCTGTGGAAGCTCAACTGTGGGTAAACTTTGCCTTAACTTTGAAGCTGGCCGTGTGAGTGCTTGTCCTCGGGGCTGCCCGCAGCACTCAGTGCTGGTGGCTCTCCAAAGAGGAGGTCAATGGGACAGGTAAACAGGAAGTGTCAGTGCTGTGATTGACAGCTTATTTGGACACAAAGAGATGGATAGATGGAGAATGCTGACTCACTGACAAGGCACCACTCACTGACCGGATTTAGACTATAGGTGCTGCAGGGCATACTGTTGCACTCTTCTCATTTTATATTGAAGCATTCTTCACTAACTTAAGTTTGCTTCCCCCTAAGGGGAACTATTTGTTTGTGACACAGCACTGGCGCAGCAGTTTCCCACTTTCCCACAATTCTGACACAAATATTCTGGATAAAGCCACAGATTTGGAACTTGTGGACTAATGGCGCTTTTACGCTCTACAGTTCTAGCACGACCTGGCTCAGCTCTGGGGTTTTTTGTTTGCTTTTGTTTGTTTTTTGTGGGTTAGTACCTGGGACCTGGTACTTTTTTAGTACCTGATCTGGCAAGGTTCAAAGTGAGCTGAGCTGGTACTAAAATGTGACAGACTGCAGGCCACTGATTGGTCGGAGAGTGTCGTCACTGGAGGAGTCATGAGAGCGACGTCCCACACGGGAATCAAACCGAACAATGCCTGAATGAAACTGTAGATCGATAAAATCTCCAACATTGAGGAAGGAAATGTCTAAAATCTCAATATTTAACAGAGGAGTCTGGTGTATTTAGCGACAGCACTGGCAAAAGCCGGCAATCGTGAGCCGAATCACAACCCGTTGAGCCGTATGTCAGTTCAGTGACCGTGTCAGACGGAATCTATGATCAGGTCACGCAGGAAGTACTGAACTAATCTGTTTAATGAACTGATTCTAATGATTCAGTTACACCGAAAACAACTGCTTTTGAGTTTGTGCTCGCATGTGTGTGTGTGTGTGTCGCCCATAAAACGTCATCACGGTGGTTTCGTGCCGCCGTGATATGACGACCCCGCCCACGTTGAGGAGGTGCTACCGTCCTGGAAAACATGGTGCCTGGATTCCAAACTGGGTACAGTTGAGCCGAGAAGAGTCGAGCTATAGCCGAGGAGTAGCAAAGCGCCGTCACACACTTCACTCCAGTGAGTTCCTCTTACTTAGTTTCTACCTCCGTCGTTCCCATGCAGTGATGCTGAGGGTGCATCTTAGGCCAGCAACAGCCTGGGTGGCAAACTGTGGTCTGGGGCTGCAACTTGCTCACGCTAATCATGTTGATTGTTGCGATTACAGATTACAGACCTCCCGGCTGGTGTCACGCTGCAACTTACTGACCTGGATCTCACAGGAAGTCCCAGTTGCCATAGGCGATCTGTTTTCCTGTTCTCCTCCGTCCAAGTCCTCAGCACCCACCCCTTTATCCAAAACACTGCCCCACACTTTCTTTCTTCCACTTAAGAACAGTCGGTCCCCGAGGTAACTTAGGGACTGTTTCCTCATCCCGTTGCCAAGCAAGTCATGACCAGAGAGGTTTACTAGAAACTCACACACACGGTCACACACGTTCACTTTGTGTCTACATTTCCCTTTTTCAGCAGGCTTCCTCTTTTTCATTAAAGGGCTGGCAGTGGGATAAAGTTTTTCCCGCTACTGTGTGGCCAGCAGGCGTGCAGATGTTGTTGCCTTGCTCCTTGCCCATATGTTTATCAGATCAGTGTGCTGTTTTATAATCTACTTCATAAGCGCTGGGCAGATAACAAAGCCTTTGATTTGGGCCCCGATTTCCCCTTATCCCTCATGTTAAATTTAGCACAGTGATTACCAAGTGTGATTGCTGGTCTCTGTGGCTTTATGTAAATCATATGGGACCCGCACACAGCGGTGGTAGCTGCTCGAAGTGTATGGAAGCCTGTATGTGCAGAGGAGTGAATGGAAATGGAATTGTCAAGGACGTAGGAATTCATTGTTTCCTAATGTTACAAGGGAAATAAAACAGTTTGTCTGGGATCCTTCTTATCGCTACTCTTTCCCACGCAAGTGTTTGTTTTTTAACATTTGGGCAACACTTTGTGAGCTCTGAAACTCCCCGGCGTGGCATATTATAGTCGATGTGACCTCATGTGTTTGCAGCCACAGAATATTACAGTGTTGCCGAGGCACAGCCCTCTCTGTTAAAGGCACTTAGATAACAACTCGCTCCTTCCACCCCTAATGAGGTAAATTTCATGGTGCCATCTGACAGACAAAACAGCAAACAAAGGAGGTGGAATGAGTCTCGTTAAGCTGTATTTACCCAGGGAGTGTTTGCTTTTTTTTTGTCCTGCAAAGCCCTACTCCGCATTCGTTACAAACATTCCCACCTAAGGGGCTACTGCGCTCAACGGTATAATCACAGTCTTCTCAGTCTGCGACAGTGTCTTGTCTTGTCAAACTCGGACCACAGTAGCAGAGGAAAATGACACCGATGACCTCGCACGTGTTTTTCCAGCTCTGCCGCCTCACAAGAACACTGATACTAGACAATTCTCCAAAGCCCTGGAGGTCGTTCAGTAACATTTAACGGTGCAATGTGTAACATTTAGGAGGAATTATGGGCAGGAATAAAAACCTTGGGTTTTGTGAAAGGCGCTTTAGAAATCAAAGTTATTCTTATTCTTATTCCCCATTCATAAAATAATGTATTTTGGGGGCGAGAGGGTTTGTTTTATGGAAGCCACCACCATGTGTCATCACAACATCGTTTCTGGTCTCAGAAGGCCACCGTAGTTCAGTGACATGCTTAGGAAAACAAAAGAACTGCAAAATGTGCATGCTCACCATTAGATACCATTCATTCTCACACACTAGACCTTTAAATACCAACAGGTTATCTGTGCATGATAATTACCGTATGGCTGCAATAGGGAAAGACTGCAGATATGGGCAATAAAAACACTAATTGCAGTTCTGTGAGAGTTCTGCTGGCTAATAATTGTCTCAAACACTGTATGTGTGTGGCCTATCATGCATGGAGTTTGCATGTTCTCCCTGTGTGTGTGTGGTTCAAACACGTGCAGATTTTTTGTGGATTAGACAAATTGGACGCTCTAAATTGACTGTGGACGGTTGTTTGTCTCTGTGTGGCCCTGTGATGGACTGGCGACCTGTCCATGTACCCCGCCTTTCGCCCTATGTCAGCTGGGATTGGCACAAGGATAAAGTGGTAGAAGAAGGATGGATGGACTCGTATGTATGCCCAAAAACAAACAGTGAACACATCTTTAAGGGTATAGTGAATAAGCCAATCCAATGACTACATTTTGTCCTTACTGCATGTCTTATCTTTCACTTTTTTTTTGAGTGAACTGATGAATTTGATGTTTTTAGCATCAGTGTCACCTTTTTTCCACTGAGACTGCTGCTCTGACTCATTCTAGGTCCAGGTACGGTCTACTACAACTACTACCACTTTCATCTCCTGCAGGCGCCCCTCGTCCCTCGTGAGTACACAAATTCATCGACGTGGTAATCAAATACCAAATGCTCACAATAAAAAGGAAGGCAGTAGTCACTCAATGAAAGAAGCGCCCCGGAGGAAACGCTGGCGTGACCTCACACAAGAGGAATGTAAAATGCAGCTTAATTGATTAAAAGACCACATGATGGAGGTCTTGAGAGAAAAGGAGGAGGACTTGCCATACAACTTTTTTTTTTCCTTTGGAGGGGAGGGGGGGTGTTGACCTTGCAGAGGGCACAGAGGTCATAGGCCTGTAGGCTACTGGTGCCTGTCAGGAATTCATCCACAAAGACCCTCCATTCTAATAGATTCGCATCAATTGACAGCTAACCATGATCAATGATGACAAGACAGGGCGATCTGCTGCTGGGCCGAGGGGTGTCCGCAGGAACACAGTGTCCCTGTGGACAGGGGCATTGTTATTCCTGTTGAGTCTTTTTGTCATAAAACCCTCACACATATCCACCTCCAAGTCGCTATATATACGCGGCTCACCGCGCACGTGATTTCGGCTTCAAACCTCGGGAAGGTGACACGTCCGCGCGTGTTGTGCCACAGACGCTAATTTATACACGCAGTGAGAGCGAGCAGATGGCGCGGCATGGTCCGTCTGGCAGATTACCTTGTTGGTGGTCAGTCTGAACCCGATGCCCACTGCTGTTCTCACTCTGACACGACCGACCGTCCTTTGTGGCAGAAATTAGTCAGTAGACACACACACACACACACACACACGTTTGCAGAGCATTCGTAGTGAGCACACTCATAGGTATAATGCACTCCCTAGCCCCTTACCCTCACCTTAACCATCACAACTAAATGCCTGACCCTAAAACCAAAAAGCCTTTTTATGGATGTCCTGGTGGTTTATAAGTTGTTTGGTCCTCACAAAGATACAAATGCTACATACTAGCTTCTGTGCACGTATCTTCCGCGAGTTATTTATATCCCTGGCTTTCAGTTTGACCTCCAAAAATGTCAAACACATCTTCAAAACAAAAGCAGCTAAATATAAAGAGCATATAAAGAATCTGACATTACTGGGACGTTACACATCTCTCTTCAAGTGACACTTTTTTGTTGTGTGGTACTTCATCTGGCAGGCTGTCCTGTTCTTAGCTCTTTCTTGAAGAAAAAAAAAAGAAGAAGAAAAAAAGCTCAAGGGGGAATGACGTGAGGGAGGGAGGGAGGGAGGGAGGTGAGGAGGAGAAAGACAAGGAGGCTGCCACATGCTCGTCAATACTCCAATCAAAGCCAATTCCCCAGAGATGGTCAGAGGGACAAGGGAACATCGCTATGACAACCCACTGGTCCCCCCCAAAATGAGGACTTCAAAGGTAGAGAGGCGTTCCATTGAGGGAGTCGGAGACCACCTCCTGTAGTCATTTACATCTCATTAGGACATAACTGCCTTTTAACAATCATGAGTCTAAACACACACACACACAAACACACACATCTTCCACAATGTGGATTAACGTGTGTCGCCGCTCCTTTGAACCAAATTAAGACACTGGACAACTCCAAGGGATTCATTTAAGTCATCATGCAACCTTTTTTAAGGGATTTTTAAGGGATGTTTTAAGGTCTGTCCCTTCAGGCTTCTGTAGAAACATGACGGTGCAAAATGGCTTTCATAAAGCAAGGCCTTCGCACAGAGTGCATATGAAAAGGCTTTTTTTCTAAACTATTTTTAAAAGCAATTACACACTTATATAAACAACTTATAATTTCTGCCAATAAACCCTCATAAATGTCACACAATGGGCCTTTAAATGTCAGCGCGGTGCATTTAATAACTCTGCGTTGGCCAGCTGTTCCCTTCTCAAGCACCATAAAAAGTAAGATTTGGCCAAAAAAAAAAGAAAGTTGTTTCTTGTGCTGTAGGTTAATCCACCATAGATGTATCCAGAGTGATGACAATAGGAAAGTACACACGCACACACATCGCCTCGACATAACAATGGCGCCTCTGAGTTTGTGTGTCGGTGTGACAGCGAGGCAACGACACGCAACACCACGACCCTGACACCGAAGCCGCTAAATGGAATTCAATCTTCATGAATTAATAAGAACATGTGAAAATTTCTATTGTGCAATAATGTACCATTAAACAGGAACATAGGAAATGTGTGCACACGCAGAACAACAAGTTACCGGTTTTAATAAACATACATATTTACATGAAAGCTGCATGAAAGTGACCTAATTATTTTCAAGGAATGCGTTGTTATGCATAATTATGACTTTTTATCGTTCATTGTTGTCGCCGCTTTCATGTGCGCTGTGGTATTGCCACTTTTATTGGAGTCGCACTTGGATCTGAAGCGCACTTTTCCGATGATTATGCAGCCATTACGCACACTTACATAAATCTACAAAGGATAAACACAACTACACACACACACATGCAGCGTCAACAGACGCGACACGTCGTCAGGGTGCTGAAAATTATGAGCGGAACCCGGAGCTGTGAATACCGCGGGAGGGTTCCAGCGGCAGGAAAGGATCACTCATCACAGGCCCGCTGATAGCTGGACGCTGTTAGGACGGCCATTTTTCTCTTCCTGTTTAGGCCAGGCGTCGGCGAATCGCCAGTGGTATCATTTAAACCGTGCCAACAACACGACTTCCTGTCAACACAAACATTCACCTCAAAATTTATGGCCTGAGCTTATCTCTTCCTCAGCAGATATTTATTAGTGAAGTGATTGCGCCTCGCCTCTTCTCTTCTCATAAGTCATGCTAATGCTTGTCACAGATCATAGCTAATTAGCATGTGCATTAGCTAACTCACATGCTAATTAACTAAGATATTTATTAACAAACTGATCGCTCTCTTCTCTTCCCTTCCGTTCCCTTCTCTTCTCTTCTCTTCTCTCTCTCACTCTCTTCTCTCTCTGTCTCTCTCTCTCTCTCTGTCTCTTTCTCATAAGTCATGCTAATGCCACGGTGTGGACTGACAGGATGGAGCATGTTTGCAGGAAGTGAAAAGTTCCCTTTTTCTTTTCTCCTTCAAACTGCACGTTGATGATGTCAGGGGGTGATATATCGACCAAGAGTCTGGGAACCAAACCCTAAAGGAGGAATGCATTTAGACACACACACACACACATTGCAATCTTAGTGAGGACACTCTTTGACTTGACCCTTTACCCTAACCTTAGCCATCACAGACTAACTCTAACTCTTATTTTTATACTCTAACCAAACTCCAGTTCTAATCCTAACCCTAAAACCAAGTTTGAAGCGTAAAAGAAAAGTTAATCTACTAAACACACACACACACACACACACTGAAGGCCTCTCCTGCCGGAGGTGCTGAAATGCTTGTAAGTCTTGAAATGCCAGTTGAGACGCTGAGCTCCCTCTTTTCACACACCGCGCAGCCACAGAACGACAAAGACAAGAGAGCTGACAAATGGATGCGTTGAAACATATTAACCATCTCCCCTTTGTGAGCAGACAAACATTTAGTCTGGCTAATGACCCCTGAGGATCAAAACAAATGCAAGGGGGAGATAAAGTCAGGGCAGGGGAACGAAGGGGGTGTATGCTAAAAGAGCTCATTGACCTCCAGGAGGGTTTTACAGGGTTCACGAGGGCCAAGGGCTTGTTTGGCTCAGTGTGTGTGTGTAATGTTTATTGGGGAAATATGCTGATAAAAGTCGGAGGAAGTGAAAGAATTAAATACCTGTTCTCACACACACACAAGAGGGTGGTGTGTGTGAAGGGAGTGTGTGTGGGGAAGACGACTCCAGACAAAGAGTCCGCGGCGGTATCGCGCTCCACCATCAGTGTTCATCACAATAAACAAGTCACTTAGCATAACGAGATCTCACTCCTTTTCTTCCCCATCCGACCCACATGTGTCTCGTCATGTTGTGACTCTAGTAAAAGCATTATGCGTAATGTGTTATCCGCGCCTCTATCAAAACTAAGCGGCAGCTGCACTAACCAGTTAGGGGAGGTCACCTGCACAGGCACGAAACAGACGTGTCACATTTTGTGCAGCTCTCTCTTGCACTCTCTCTCTCTCGTTGGGTGTTACCTTTCAACACGATATCAGTTGAGTGTGTTCACAACAGAGTGAGTCGACTGTCGTTACTGCAAGAACCTGTTGAAGGGGAAGAGTTTTTTATTTGTCTGATTTTTGTTTACACGACCTTTCGAGTCATTTGGCAGAGGCTTACTGCCCAAAAACGACTCCGACGACACCGAAGCCAGAGCGGTGAAGTGAGATTTTCTAAGTGCCAGATCTGTTGAGACAATGAGACAATACGTAGGGGATAAGACGAAAGAATGTGCGAGGAGATGCTCTCAGAAGAGACGAGGCTACAAGAAGTAGTAGACGTTCGCTTTGGATTCATTTGGAGTCGTGTTTCCTGTCACCTGATGCAATCTTTAGTATGAAAAGAGCCATTTTTGTCCCCTGTCCACCCAAACAAATGTCATCTGGAGCCAACCTCTTATAAAGGGGAGAGAAATAACCTACTTTGAACTACCTTGTCCTTCTATTGTTTTTGGAAAATTAAATAAAAAGTAACCCACTTTTATGTAGTTCACGCTTGAGAAAACAAGCCAGGCCCAAAAAATATAGTTTTTTATTCACTGCCAGAGAATAATGTGTTATTGATTGAAAAGAAAATGACAAATAAGAGCCCTACACTGCTCTATACTGTGATTCTGTCAAGTTTTATGAGTAAAAGATCTGAAAAAATAAAATAAAACTGGTCAAATTTGGTCGAATTAACCAAACACAGCAGCATCAGAATGATTTTAAGTTTAGTCTCCACAAGTTTTGTCGGGTTTGGGTTGGTTTCGAAATAAGAGGTGTTCACTTTGAAAGAAAGTGGCAAAGAAAAGAAAAAATAAACTTAAAAAAGCAACAAGGAGCCACCGCAGAGGGTCCGAAGTGCCACATGGGGTACTGGGGCCAAAGGTTGCAGACCCGCGCATGAGAACATTCGTCTTCTCGCTGGTGCTCGGCGGGCGGTGCATTATAGATGTTAACATAGTTGTTACATCTCGATCTTTAGGCACAAAAAAAAAAAGGTGAAATACTTCTAACAAACACGAAACAAAACACGTGTGCAAGTTAAAAAAAAAGCATTACCCTTGATGTCAACACTGTCATATGATATAGAAAAATAGCTCTGCGTCCAGGATTAATAGCTGCGGCAGGTGTAAGGAAATCAATCAAATATTGCAATATGTCATGGCGTGATGTTGCATCGATTGTTTGAAGATCAGACGAGATTGAAAATATTCTTGACAGTGCTGTAATTACACTGTCCAACTTCTTCACCGTCCTTCCACTAAAGACAAAAAAAGTATATAATATTGTTGTTTCTACTTTCTTATAATAGGAGTATTTTGAATACAAGATACTGCTCAATTTATAGCATCTGTATGTATCGTCATATCCCCCAGACACAACCTTAATAGCCCCCCCCGCCCGCAGCATCACATAAACAAACAAGTTCAATCTGGATGGATGGGTGGATGTTTTAAGTCGCCGCAGACTGGAACTTATGGTTTATTTAAAGGGCTCTGGCTCTGCCGTCTGTGTGACTGACCCACACATCAACATCAGTCAAATAAGGCTTCCTTCCCTTAATTCACGGCCCCGCACACTCATGTAAAAAGAGCAACAATAGGCCTGTAAAGCTGTCAGGGCCAGACTGAATTTACGCACGACACTTTAAACAGTCGGCGTAAACGTTTCTCCTGGGGCGAGTCAGGCGAGTTTTTTGAATAATGGGTGGGGGAACGGATCATGGGGACGCGTATTTCATTCGTGGAAACAGTGTCCAACAGCTGACTCTGGACCAGCTGCTGGACCAGCGTTCTCTTTAAGAGTTAAACAACAACAGGTCGGTGTTGATAATCCATCACGATCAGGGTCTCTAACGACGTTCACCTGCAGGTTCCAGGATCATTGATTCATGGTCATCGCTTGATCCATAACTGGTAATGTAATCCATGCACCAACGGGCGACGGGCAATTACCTCCCATTTCACGCGCTAATGGGAACTGGTGGAGGCTGCGACTGATCAATGTGATGAATACATGAAGAGAAATGAGCGTTCAATGATTTATGATGAGAATACACTCGCTGGCCAACGACTATTTGATGAGCTTTATAGGATTCACATCACCTGCCAATTTAGGGACACACCTCCAACAGCAGCCTCAGACAGAAGACGTATTTTTAGTTTTTAGAGTGGGCAACACTTAGTGTGTTATCAAGTGTAGTTTTAGCAGGTTTTATCGTACTTTATTGTACTGATTATGTTTTGCATGTATCGTTTGACAATTGTTATTGTGTATATGCATTTACATTTTGTTGTGTTGTGTCACTTTAGCATGCAGTTCTGTTCATGTTTGCGTCACTGCAGTAACTTGGCGGTTTGTGCCATTGGAAAAATATTGCAGCGGTTTTCTGAGAAGCTGAGGAGTTGCACGTCAAAACCAACGTGTGGTTATTACGGTCATTTCAACTCAGTGTCTTTGTCGTCAGAGAGGAGGGAGCTGGAAAAACTATTAAAAATGTTATTTTAAATATGTTTTATACTTTTCAAATTTCAAACATGCAGTAAATTGTAAATAACTGCCGGATATTGGAAGGGGCAAAAGCACTTACTCACAAGACATTTGCTGGCCCTTTTTATGGTTACAATAAGCAAAATAAAGTCCAGACGAACATTTTGAGGCCTAGGTGTTAAAGGGCTAAGTGTAGTTTTAACATATTTGATCATGTATATTATGTAAAAGCCCAACTAGGGACAAGAGTTGCAAACAAGCAATAGCTATAAACTCTATGTACAGCAGTTGCATTATTTGTATTGGAGCTATGTTAACTCTATTGCCCCTATTTAAATTCTATTCTATTTCATTTCTGGTGCTTCAAGGTTCAGTGTGTTGCTTCCTCAGAGATGAATCAGCCTGACATCTTGCATCAACAAGGCATTTTCACCTAAAAAGAAATGCTGCTCACTGGATATTTAATCTCTGTAAACTATAAAGAGGGTTGTGTGTAGAGAATTCTACTAGATCAGGTGAAATAGTGCAATCCATTCTTATCTTTGATTTCACTTCCGTAAGAGAACGAGAAAACACACGCACGCACGTATCACTGTCCATCTCTGAAAAAAGTTCCCCCACACACACACACACACACGCACAGAGTGGAGTGGATGCCTGGTCACGGTCTGCTTGAAATCTCTTAATGCATTCTTCACCTGGTACACCGGTAGGTAAATGCATTTCTTCCAGTTAATGTAGCCTAACTGGTACTTCCTTAACGACAACCTTAAATGACAGAAGCAAAACAGACCCACACTGTGGCTCATCCTGAGAAACATATACGTGATAGTGTGATGCTACGGAGCAGACGTGGAGAGAGTGCTGACATATTCTACTCCAGTAAAAGTATCACTATTTTTAAAAACTTTTACTTTTTACTTACGTATAAGTGAAAGTACTGGTCTAAAAATGTACTCAAGTTAAAGTAAATCTTTTTACTCAGAGTAAAAGTTACTTACGTAATTTTTACGTAATTGTGTGATTTTAATTCATCTTGTTTGTAAAGTGTCCTTGAGTGACCTGAAAGGGGCTTTTAAATTAAATTTATTATTATAATTATTATTATTATTATTTACTTTTGTAACAAGGCTGGGGTTCTTTCTTGTGTCGTGCAAATAGGACAAGGGAACACAAATCTCACATGAATTGTTTGTAATTAAAAAATAAAATATGGAAACACATAATGTATCAGTCAACATGGGTCAAAGGTCACAAATGTTTTCACTGTCTCACTCACTCAGGTACCTTAATAAGGGCCAAGTCACTTGTCCTCAACATTCACCTATCCTTATCATTCACATGTCCTCAACATTCACCTGTGCTCATCATTTACCTGTTCTCACCATTCACCTGTCCCCATCAGTCACCTGTCCTTGTCATTCATCTGTCGTTGTCATTCACCTGTCCTCCTCATTCACCTGTCCCCATCATTCACCTGTCCTTGTCATTCACCTGTCCTCAACATTGACTGCCAAAGTTTCCTGTAAATGTTTAAATGTATTTCTTTTAATTCAATAATTTTCTTTTATCTACAGTACTTCCAAAAAACATTCTTGAGTAAAAGTCAAATTACGAACACAAAAAACCTACTCAATTACAGTGAAGCAAGGAAATGTAATTCATTACTTTCCACCTCTGGTACAGAGGCATTCCTGATAGGACTTCATATTCAAACTGATAGAACACAAAAATGGGACATGCATTACTGTAACATACAGCTTACTTTTTATATTTCCCATGAGAAATGTGCCCTAATATCCTCGTTTTAACTGTCTCCAAACACAATTTGCTATTGTGACAAAGGACGGGATTAACCTGGGCGGAATGGATCGCATCTGAGATCCTGCCAGAGACATTCACAGAAGCATTACCCGGGTGGAAAAAGTGATGTTTATGTGCGCCGTGAATCATGTGATGTGCCGGTTTAATTGTACAGGAAGACCTGCAGGCATACTTAGAGACAGTTTGAAAGGGCAAGATCTAACAAGACAAAGCCCACTTCCTGCACACAGGCACACTTCTGGCACTCTCAGAACTCCAATATCATAAAGCCAACATACTTCTCTGACAAGTTTATTCCTCCCAAAATAGACGTGGTGTGGGGAAAATGCCTCCCTAAAATAGACATGGGAAATGGAAGTGGACATGTTTGTCATGTCGAGTTATATTTGACTTTCACTTTGGAATCCTTGAAAATTGTTTTTTTTGTTTTTTTTTTGTTCACTGAGGAATAGCTATTAGGATCTCATGTGAGTTTCTCAGGGCTTTGTCGCAACTCGCTCCTGCCTCTCTCTATAAGGCTTATGGTCTCTTGCAAAATGCTGATGAACTCATGTTTGGCACCGGCACTAAAAATAAAGAGCTTCTTTTTACATGAATCATCAGCTGAGGGCAGATTTTTACAGTAAGCGTAGGACACGAGACAGATATCGTCTTCCAACTGCAACGACCCATACATGGACAAGAAATATGCTAAAGTTTGAGGCTTTTTCTGTGCGTTAACACCTGGTTTAGCGAGACGTGAGGTGAAGGGGTGACCGTACGCTGTGATGGGTTGTGGGGGGTGGAAGGTTTCGCTAGAGCTCAACTGCAATTATCTGGATCCTGAGCAAACATGGCCTCTCGTCTGGAGATGCCACTGCGGTATCTGACCTCACACGCGGACGCTTAATGCATCCCGAGCCGCACAAAGTGCTTAGCAAGTCTGCTGCCGGTTCTTATGTGGAGGACACGTGAAGCTGCTGAAGTTATATAGTGAGGGGAGCGGGAGGGCAGCGGGAGGGCAGCGGTGGGTCAGCGGCAGAGCGGGTCATCCTGAAACCAGGAGTGGATTTAGAGCGTCACACTGTTATTCTCATTGTTTTGTACCACCGCATGTCATTGTTTTGTCCTTTTGTAAAAGACAAGACATGTTTTGGTTGTGCTGTACCCACAATGCCCTGCGTTGTAGTCGCACTTCACTTGAAGCGAACCGAGACCTAGGTTTTTAGACTTTGGTGAGCACCAGCGTTCGGTTGCGCATTCACACCTCCCCAAACGAGCCGGACTTTCCGAGCAAACGAACAAGGATTCGATTAAGAAGGGCCCCTGTGAATGCACCCTCACTGTGTTGCTCAAGGACACAGAGCCAGGAATTTAACCCCACAACCATGCAGTTGAAAGTCAGCTCACCTTACCACTGAGCTACCGTGGCTCAATCCTAACACCTCACTTTTTTAAATACTTTTTAACTACATTTTATATCAGAAAACTACTTTTGATACTGAAGTACAATAAATGTCATAAACTTTAAGACTATTACTTAACTCGTTTTTATAAAACAAAAGTGGTAAGATACTTGTACTTTAAGTCAAGTATCCCTTTAAGGTACTGTATACACAAAGACTGCGTGTGCTGTATGAACGAGTGAGTGGTTGGGTGTGAATGTGTGGATGTGAGAACTATACGGCGTAAAGCAAATTATAACAGATCATTTACCATAAACACACAGAGAATATGTCGACATGAAGTGCTGCACAGCGTGTGCTCGCGCTGGAGATTTCAACTCACGGGCGACGCCGCGATGACTGCGCACGTCTGTTTTATTTACTCAGAATCAAACCACAACACACTCACACAGACTATTTTAACAGTGGCATGATTTGACGCGGCTGCTCTTTGACCTTCACTGCACCACAGCTCGCACACACAAAAAAAAACAATAATATTTTCTCGCAACTACATCCACAAGAGTGACTTATGAATCTGTTATCAAAACTGTCCTAATTGCTTAACCATCCATGTCCCAGTGCAGTGGTGAATGGAGGGAGGGAGGGAGGGAGGGAGACGGGGCATGTCATTACTGTCCTAGAAACAACAGGCAAAGAAGCCACTGTTGTTCCCCCTCTAAAGCAGTGGTCAGCAAATGGTGTGCCCGTGGGGCCCGTACATGATTTCATGCAGAATTCAGAGTCTTTTATTCTGATGAATAAAAAGATGAACTGAGTCAAACGGCAATCTGTGTGATATATTAGATATTAAGATATATTTTGTCTTTGTCTCTCTCTACTTTTAACCTTTTGTGGACTTTATTTATCTACAGGTCGTCACAGTGAGGTTTAAATGGTCGATGGACACATGATAAACCCTGCTGGCTGACTTGAACTTTAGTTTGACAAGTTTTCTTCAATTCAAATATATCAGTGAAAACAAAATGCAGATTGACAGACGAGAAAATGAAGGTAAACATGTACAATAAGTGTGAATGGAGAACTTTTGTGTATCTATTGTTATTATTTAACTGTCACATGTTATCACGAGGGGGGTGAAATCACTGAAATCAATGAATAATAAATAAAAACAAAAGAAATATCTGCCACATTACTGATTCGTTTTTATATTCTGTATTCACTTCATTTGTGAATATTTTTATTATGAGAAATAATTGATTTTAATGGATTGGAACGATTCTACATTTTCATTGAGGAAAATGAAGGCGCTTGACTTGACAGGACACTATGCAAACTGCATTCATCAGTTCACTGTACGGCAAGTGTTCAGCAAACCCAACATCCCAACACAACCCACCCATCCCTACTCTTTTCCATCTGCTTAGAAAACAAGCAGCAGCTCCACTATACTACAACAGCTTCCTGTCCTCACATCAGCAACGCTGCACAAACAAAAACATTCTCCTCTTCTGTTCTCACTCCCACTCTCTGTCCTGTTTCACAGCGGCCTCCGCTGTGCTGGCGGAAGGGTCAGAGCTTAACACGAGTTTGACAACAGAGTCCACGGACAAGAGCCTGTGGGGAGTTTTTGACTCTCCCAGCGCAGTTCCTGGGAGCTGGTTAGAAGGTCCCAGGAAACTCCCTGCCTTCCTCACTCTGAGCACAAAACAGCTGCAGATTCTCACTTTTCACTGGCCGTATCAACTTGATCCAAACTAAAAAAAGTGAATTTTACACACGCCGACTGAGCACCTACAGATTACAGGTGGTGTCCTACAGGTGAAGTGTGTTGTATGGGATATTTTGAGTCAGGGTTAGGGTTAGATGGTATACAGTCTATTTAAATACCTTTTTCCTGCTTTTGAAATCTTTGTTATTTCTTGTTTGTGCTTACATTTGACTGGAATATAACTGAATCGATGTGGTGTCATCAATCAATGATGTTAATTCATTTATTCTGAACTGTTGCAGCCAAACTGAAGAGTAAACTTAAAACAGTCACATTCAATCACAGAGTGGGATTCAATTTGTTTTTTTTTCTTATTTGTTCACATCTTTTTCTCCTAAAACTCGTCATAGTTGACAGAAACACAGTGAAGAACAGTGTGGAGCTTTTATTTATTTTATTTTTTCTATCCCAACTTCCTCTGTTGTTGTGGGAATGAGACATGTCTCTTAGATCCACTGTCTCACTGACAAACTGTATATTTCTTTGGGGTGGAAGTGGCCCTTCAATGTGCCAACACGTAAATTAAAACACTCTTTTATACATCCTTTCTACACCCTACATGTGCCTTAAATGTGCTGTTTCATCACGTGCCAGCGTTTGTCTAGATATAACTGGTCTTTTTCTCTCTCTCTCTCTGTGTGCTGCTCACAGCTGTCGTTTCGACTGGAATCCATTTTTTTCAAAACGTTTTCCTCCTGAATAAGTCACTATCAGAGCCCGTGTGTGCGCGCGCCTGTGCCTTCCTTCAGTGTGCGTAATTACAGATGCGCCATTCCTCCTAAGCTGTCATTAGAAAAGGGAATGGGAATGACTCCAGGCTACAACCATCGCTTGCGGTTACGTAACACGCTCCTCTCGAGTCCTGTCTTATTCCGGAGACAGCTGGAAACTGCCCCGTGCGTCCTGGCTGCAACCACTGTCTATTGTCTGAAAAACAACCAAAATAACAACAATAATAAAAAGATTTAAAAAAATAATAAAACGCTGCTTCTATATATAGCTCATGATAAATGTGTTATTTCTCCCCTCGCATGTGTATTTATAAGTGTTTTCTTTTTATTTCAGAGAGAGAGAGAGAGAGAAAAACACGCCTCTGATTGTATGTCTTTGTCTGTCTGGGTCGCGCTGCTGGGTGCTTGCAGTTCTCTGTGTGTCCGTGTGAGGGCGCAGTGAGCCTTACCCTGGGATGCTGTTTGGCTTCCAGACAAAAGAGAGAATGATATTCAGAGCTCTCTACAGGAGAGCAGCAGGAAAATATCTACACACACACACACACCATTAGCATTTTTAGATTCATGACACTTGTGTGTGTCAAGAACAAGCTGATGTAGCTCTACACTAATCCTTATTTTACATATACACACACACACACATATGTATTATTGTTATTATGATGATTATTATCTGAGCACAAATGATTACAAGCCTTGTATGTTGTCACACCCAACAAGGCAGTTTATTACATAAACTCTCTCAAATACACACAAAGAAAAAAACAAAACATTTTATTGTTTTATTGTTATTCAATAAATGAACACTTGTTTGTTTGGAGTGCTGTGTGGCTTCATGTGTGTGTGTGTGTGTGTGTTGGGGGGGTCAGTGTGCAAACACTTGGACGGTTCAAGCCCTTGGGGGGCAAGCAGAAGCAGCAGCAGCAGCAGCATCCATGCTGCAGTGCCCTTGAGCAAGGCATTAAATCACTCTCATACACACACACACCCCCCCAGGCTGGGTTACTCCAAATCCAACTGTTCCATAGCTGATCTTGACTTTGACATCCCAATGGAGGGATGGACAGACAAAGAGAGGGAAAGACAGTTCGCCTAAGGCTGTCATGTGTACATATATATATATACACATGTATATATATATATATATATATATATATATATGTGTGTGTGCTTTCTTCCTTTGTCTCATTTCTGTCTGTCTGTCTTTTCCATGTTGTCCCCTCTTCTGTCCCCTTCTATTATTGTTTTCTCTCGTTCTCCACTGCAGTGTTTAGGCTATTCTTCTCGATTCACCTTGAAAGAAAGATCCCAGCCAGCCTGTCTCCCGCGTCGCATCCAACCCCAAAGCCCGACTGGACCCACTACACACCCCCCTCTCCCTCCCTCCCTCCCTCCCTATGCCTCCTCCTCCTCCTCCTCCTCCACCACCACCCAGCCTGTGGAGGAGGGAGGAGTCTATTTTCCTCCCCGCAGAACAGAGTGGAGTATAACACACGGCAGCCAGCCACAATGTGTGTCAGAGGACTGTCTGTACTCGCAACGTAGATGAGCGCTTCAAATCTGGTGTCTGTATTACTGACTGCGCGAGACTGCGAGAGAATAAAACTGGTTCGCACATTATCATCCCAAGTCAGGACGAGGTGAGCATCCTCTTATTTCTGCGACTCCAAACTTGTCATTATTTTTATTTTTTTTATTTTTACCACCTTTAAAAAACAATAATTGCTATTGGATTCAAATGTTGTCATTTATTTATTTAGTTTTTCGGGTTTTTTACGGGAAAGGTGTTTTGTTTATTGTGTGTGTCCCAGCCTGTGCGCCGCTTTGGCAGAGTTTGTGCGTCACGGTCACATTTACGCACATTCTCCTGTGAGATTTGTGTGGTTTTAAAACCTCCACAGAAGAATGAGTGTGGAATGTAGTGGATCAGACTGTGTGTGTGTGTGTGGGCTTTGACTCACGCTCCTTCTTCAGCGCAGTTTTCAGGTGTGATAGATACAGGAGGAGAGGGAATGTAGAGAGACGCCGCTTCACGTTTTGCTCAAACTATCTTTTGTTCCTTTTTTCCTCAGGTTTCACGATTGAGGGATAGAATGCCGGCGATCACAAGTAAAAACTCCGATTTGGAGTTTGACTCCTTACAACCTTGTTTCTACCCGGATGAGGACGATTTCTACTTCTGTGGTCCCGACTCTGCGCCACCGGGGGAGGACATCTGGAAGAAATTCGAGTTGCTGCCCACTCCGCCCCTCTCCCCGAGCCGAGCCGCGCTACCGGGGGAGCCGGCGAGTGCAGACCCGGAAGCAGACCCACTTGGGTTCGGCTTGTGTGACCCACTGGACTGGGCTTCCGAGCTGCTGCTCCTGCCAGAGGATGATATCTGGGGCGCGTCCTACGATGGGGACCTGTTCGGCTCCGCTTTGGATACTAACCCCAACAGCATCATTATCCAGGACTGTATGTGGAGCGGCTTTTCTGCCAGGGAAAAGCTGGAGCGTGTGGTCACGGAGAAACTCGGGAAAGCCATCTCCACGGCCACAGCGGGCGGCAGGAGCGTGTGCGTCAAGGCGCCGGAGACGGTCAGCAGCCGCAGCTCCATGTCAGAGTGCGTGGACCCTGCGGTAGTGTTTCCTTTCCCGGTGAACAAGAAGAGCAGCAGCAGCAGCAGCAGCAGCAGCAGCGGCAGCAGCAGCAGCAGGAGTGGCGGCAGAGACTCAGCCGGGACCGTTAACGCACAGACAAACCACGGGAACACATCCAGTGACTCAGGTAAGAACTTGAAGATGCGCTAAAAGCCTTTGTTTACGTCTTTCAAGGAAACTGTGACGAGGTCATTATCATCGTCATTATTATTATTATCATCACTATTATTATATTAGTAGTAGTATTATTTTAGCCCACAGTGGCTGGAGCTTGTTCATATGACTGATCCAGAATCCGATTAAGCACCCCCACACACACACACACACACACACATAAACAGTGGAGTAGTGACACAGTGAACGGGGGTTTATGTAATCAGCAGGCTCTTCATCCGGCAGATGGCAGTAAAATGGGGAATTGTGTGTCTTACTGGACTCAGTTGGCATCTGAGCCAAACAAAAAGACAACACACACACACACACTGCACAAGGGCTAGGGGGTAATAGGAGCAGGTGAAGATAAAAAGGTGTTCAATAACGCGATGAGCTGATAAAGTATGTGGTGTGCGCGCGTCCGTTACGCACGGATTTATTGACAATTTACGCACAGCGAATGAGCAACCGGTACTTATTCTAGACAGGGAATACATCGCCCAGTTGTTGCACTGAGTTCAAACTGGTGATTAAAAAGCATCAGTCTTGGAAGACGAGCGGGCAGAAGGATCCACAGCCTTCACAGAACAGTAGATACTAACTGTCACACTCCCAATCGTCTTCAGAGAAATAGTGTAGGAAGTGGCTGTGCTGGTTAGACTCGGAAATGAGTGCTGTGTGGATTTTAATCGCCCTTAGACTTCATCTCCCATCTATTACTGCCCGTGAGTTCTCTAAACAAACACTCACGAGTCCTTATCAGCGTGTTTTCGCTTGTGAAACAGTAGTACAAAGACCTCCAGCTTGGCATAGAGGGCAGACTCAGCCAGCCTTGCCAAACACCTCCTCCACCGCGAAGAAAAGAGGACGGAGCGGAGGAGGAGGAGGAGGAGGAGGAGGAGGCGGGCTCTGGCTGCTTCTTTAGGAGGGGTGACAGCTTTGAACAAGCGCTCCATCGCGACAGCTGTCTCCCTGGCGCCGGTCCAGCTCCGAGGCTTAAAATGGGCGGTGATCCGATCGCCTGCCACCCCACCATCCCGCGCACGGAGACGCTCCAATGCACTTCCGCCGCTCCCAGTGTTGTTGTTAGTCCTTGACTTTCTCAACACAGACCGCAGAGACGCAGACTTTCAAGGCCATCGTGTATGTTTACATAGATAAAAGTCATCCTATTAAAGGCTTGTTACATAAATCAGCTGTACAGATTTTTCTTTTTTTTAAAAAAACAACAAATGTGACAAAAGGATTTATTGTCCTTGTAGAAAAAAAAAAGAGTTAAATCCCAAGCTTCAAGCAAAGACTTCTATTTCCCTGGGCAGCAATTTTATGTTCTTTCTTCTATTTATACTCCTCCCAACCCCAATAAATGAGCTGTTCCATTTAGGGAGGAAAACGCCAAACTGCTAAATCCCAGCCTCACATGTGGCAAAGCCAGACACGCCCCCACATCCACCCAGCTGTGCCAGGCTTTGTTTTGATGGCAGCGCCAGTCTCTCTCTGACACAGCCTCCTGGTACAGCAGCGTCTGAAGTGGGTTACTGTCAGCTGTGACACGCCACACTCTTCAGATGCTCCAGAGCTGATAATGAGAGTCATTATCACAAAGGCATTTTAACTGGGCCTCACACTCGCTGCCTCATGATTGGCCACTTCCTCTCATCTCTAAAAAGGCGCCAGTGGACTACGATGATGATGATGATGATCGCAGGTAGTCGCAGGTATTAAGCCCCAGAAAAAGCTTGTCTGGTAATAACAGTTTCTGATAAAAAAAAAAACAACTTCATCTGAGGTCACATGGTGAAGGCAAAGTCACTGACGCTCACAGACTGAAGACTCAAGTGTCTTGTCTCACAGGGGGAGAGATTAGGTGAGATTGTGAGGGAGGAGAAGAGAATGAAAGGCAGATCTGCAGCCTGTCTGCTCAGCACTGAAACGAGACGTGTCAACGCCTGCAAAGTAGATGAGTTGAGGAGTGACTGACACTAAGCATTAAGGGGTTTCTGCCTCTGCAAACAGTGTTGAGCAACGCCCTCACTCTTACACACACTCTCTCTTGATCTCCTTCACACATACACACACTCACATGCAAGCCTGTCACCTGCTGGAACACATTGATGACATAGTGCGAATACTTGTGTGTCAGAGCGATTAAGTCACTCACTTCTTCTGTTTTCTTTTCCCAGAAGAGGAAGATGATGATGAAGTAGAAGAGGAACACGAGGAGGAGGAGGAGGAGGAGGAGGAGGAAGACGAGGAGGAGGAAGAGGACGAAGACGACGAAGAGGAAGAGGAGGAGATCGACGTGGTTACAGTAGAGAAGAGGCGCTCCACAATCAACAAAGCGTCCCCCATGGCAACAGGCACTGTCACTATCTCCATTCATCCCAAGAGTCAGGACGCAAGAGGAACCGTCTCAGGGTCCGGCGTGGTGAGCCGGTTCGTCAGCCGAGCTCCGCAGGAGCTGATCCTGAAGAGGAGCTCAGTACACCAGCAGCAACACAACTACGCAGCGCCCTCACCGTACGCTTCAGACGACGACCCCGCACCGCCGTCGAAGAAGCAGAAAACGTCAGACGCCCCGCGACCTCCCACCAGAAGCATCTCGTCGTCCTCCTCGTCGTCGTCCTCCATGTCCTGCAGTTCGGTCACCAGCACGCGGAGCAAGCGCAGCACCAGCGGCGACAGCAGCCCGCGCGGCAGCTCCGACTCGGAGGACAGCGAGCGCCGGCGCAACCACAACATTCTGGAGCGCCAGCGCCGCAACGACCTGCGCTCCAGCTTCCTCACGCTGCGCGACCACGTGCCGGAGCTGGCACACAACGAGAAGGCGGCAAAGGTGCTGATCCTGAAGAAGGCGACAGAGTACGTGAGCTCGCTGGAGACGGAGGAGATGAGGCTCCAGCAGGAGAAGGACAGACTGCAGGCCCGCAGGCAGCAGCTGATGCGCAGGCTGGAGCAGGCAAGGACTCGCTAACAGACAACCGATACAACACAGAAACACTCATATAAACCCTGGACGAACCCCTCTTGTCTCAACTCAGTCTGCCTGAAACAACATTTAGACCCAAACACACAAACACAGGCCTTTACACTTCAGCACAGACACAAAAGGCCTGCATATCTGTTGTATTATGTGCGCACACAAACACAATATCTCAGAGGATGTTTATCTTCAGACGCCAGCACACGCCTGGAGGAGGAGGAGGAGGAGGAGGAGGGGGTTTGCTGGAGGGATGCTCGGACTTTCACTGCCGCCACTTTTTTTGCACATTTGTTGACATTAAGAATGTTTAGGGTTTACTTCTTCTTTTTTTTCCCCAATCTATTCATATTGAGGAAAGATAGAAAGAAAAAAAGATTGAGGGAGGAAGAAGAGTGGACACACTTTCTTTCTTTTTGGTCTTCCCTCCCTCTGGTTTTTCTTTTATATCATTTCTACTTGTACCTTGTTTTTTTTTTTTTTTTATATATATATATTTTTTTTGTACTCACTGTGACACCAGCCCGGAATCAGGTGATTCCCACAGGGACGGGTGTTCGAGGGCACTTTGCTTGGAGAGTTCACATACAAGAAGCAGTGCACATTTTACTTTGCCTTCACCACTGCAAAAAAAACAAAACAAAACTGAAGAGACTATGACGACGGAGGCGTATTGGGTCACACAAACAAAGCCACTACAGGTTCTTGCTCTCTAAACTCCTCACACTGGTGCTCAAACCAAGTCAGTGGATGTATAACTGTGCACCTTGCTAGCCGACACTTTTGTATATAACAATAGTGTACAGACAAAATACACTCAGATCTGCCTTGTTTTGTAATACAATATGTCCTTGTTTTTTTTTATATATATATACATGTCAGGAAGCTGCCAATAACTAGACTGGAAGTTTATATACCTTTAAAAGTACTGTAAGGCCTCGATTTTTGAGAGTCATGAAACTTTGTGATATAACAATATATTGTTTTGTTTTTTTTCTCTCTTCTCCTTCTTTTCTTTGTATTGTATCATATTACTAATTCTACACACCTTTATGCTTTTAGTGTGAACCTGATACATACTAAATTTGATACTTATATTTTCGTATGAAAATGAGTTCTCAGTAGATATCACTTTATCTCGTCGTCGTCATCGTTGTTTTTTTATCTCAAATAATTCTTTTGTACAGCAAATGTGTTCTATCCTCATGTACCTGCTTTTTTCTCCCCCACTTTTGTTTATATTTGTAACTATCGGGTGCATAGAACTGGGTAAACGGATATAAGATGTTTGTTTTGTTCATTTTTAAAATGTACATTTAGTGCTGCAACTCATAGCACTTTGAAATACCTCATTTTGAAAAATAAATAGACATCAAAAATCACCACTGCTGCCTTTGTGGATGCTTTGTTGACACCGTCAACTGTGGACGACACCTTTGGCCCTTTCATACCTGCCTCTCTCTCTCTGGTGATTTTTTTTTTTATTATTTGTTTTAGCCGCTTCCAAAGTCTCACCCTAACAAAGAAATAAAGAGAGAGTCTTCTGTATCCTCTCTGTTTCAGCACCCTGAGGCTACCTCCCCCTCTGTAGCCTCTCACACCAGCCCACACACACCTACCCACACACTTCAAGTGCACAGAGAGAAAGCGCGCACGCACACACACACACATCTCTCTCTCTCTCTCTATTTCCCTCTCTCACCAACATAGCTCTTCCTACTACATTGTTCAGGATGTTGCCATGGAAACTGGAGCAGCTGCTGAGTGGCAGACACTGAGAGTGAGTCTTTTATTTGTCTGTTAGTAGTCTGTGTATTTCTGCCTGTGTGTGTGTGTGTGTGTGCGCACATGAATGCAAATGTCTATATGTGTGTCCACCTTTTGTCCCAGTCTGTGTGTGGCCGGGCGCCTGATATCTCCAGCGTTGTGCGCTGCCTGCCATGATGCCAGGACAAGGCTGGATACTGTTTACCAACATCAGCCACATGGCTCTGGCCTCCTCCCTTCTGGCCTCCTCCCTTCCTCCCTCCTCCCTCGTCCCATCACCTCCACCTCCCCTCTGTGACTCCAGTGCCGGGCCTTCGCCCAAATATGTGCCACTCAGGAGTCTGGCCATCCGTTCTCTGGAGATGGTTGAAAGAGAAATCTGTTGCCACGGTCTGAGTAGCCATTCAGCATGACAGCGCGCTCACAGAGGAGCAGAGAATAGAGACTTGCCAAGAGGAGAATTAACAGGACATACAAATACACTCTGTTTATGACTTTGATTAATCCTTTAACCCTAAACAAGCGGTGACGACGAGCTTTATTCTTCAGCAAAAAAAACAACAACACATGTAATTCATAGCAGACGCCCCGACGGGACCGCATGATGGATAAAACGCTTAAATCTACTACACTCTTCACACTGAACTACTTTATGCCCCCCCACCCCCTTTCATCCATAAAGGCAGGACTTAAATGATTCAGAGGTATGTACACTGTGTAAGAGACAGGCCTAAATGATGAAGACTGATGACTTTGTTTCAGAGTTGAGACAGCACAAGACTGAGCCTCTCGATGGGGGGAGTCGAGCTGGTAGATTACATAACAGGGGTCTGGTATGGTCTGGTGTCTTTGTGCGCACGTACTGAGACAGGAGTGTGTGTGTGTGTGCGTGCGTGCACACTTGTATGCACATGCCCCTGTGGGACCTCCCCTTACCATCTGCCTAATGGCTTATCCTGCTTGGTTATAGGGATGAAAACAAGTTCAGGGACAATAACATCCGTCACAAAAATGGGAGCGAACGATGGAAAAAAAACAAAAAAAACAAAAAGAAAAACAACATATGACAGCCAGCAGAGGCAGCCGGCTTCACGTGGTAACATTAACTGTGACTTGATATAAGAAATCGGACACACTGACTGTCCACAAACACGCGCTGTAACAGTGTCCAGTGGCACATTTCCTGCCCACGCTCCCCGCGTTAAACACACACACACACAAGGTCTCAGACTACAGTGAAGGGATCTGCTATATGACATAAGCCTAATTGTTTTAGAGGGGGAGCGGACAGTCAGGGAGTAGCCATCTACTACGTTAAACAGACATATGGCCATGGCTTTTCCCTGATTATTATCCATTATCCTTCTGCCCACTGACTGCCCGGCTAGAGCTGCCCAGACACACACACACACACACACACACACACACACACACACACACACACACAAGGCAACCCCTAATGGGCTTAAACCCCACTGACAGACACACATTAAAGCTACGCAGGAGACGCAAAGTGGCATGTTTGTGTTTCTGTGTCTGTTTTGAGATCTTCATTACAGCACTGGCCGTCATTAATTGACGACGCTTGCCACAACATGTCCATTGTCCTGTTGGACACCGAATCTGCATTCAACATGTTAACCTTCCCATATGGAGGGGAAACAATGGCTTCTGTGTGTGTGTGTGTGTGTGTGTGTGTCCAGGCACAAGTGTGCGTGCAGTGTGCCCAACCTCTGCACAAAGGCATGCCCATCACCCATGCTCCACACTGAGCTCTGTTTGCCAAGTGCCTGCTAGTGCCGTGTGTGTGTGTGTGTGTGTGTGTGTGAAGGGGCTGTCACCATCTGTTCTGTGGTCCAGTGTGGTCGCAGGTGCTCAGAAACTGTGTGTCTGTGGTTGTCGTAGGTAGAGAATCAAAGCCTGTTACAGGGAGGATATCAAAGGGTATCTGGACAGAAAGTGTGTGTGTGTGTGTGTATACATTCTTGTACCGGGTGACTTTTTAGGACCACTCCTGGCATAAACACCAACCAGTCCACTATGGAGACCAAAAACCTGGTCCCAGAAAGATTTTAGGACCCGTTTTCTGAGGATCCGATTAATGTGGGGTCCTTAAAAGATAGCTGTACAAATTAGTGTGTGTGTGTTCTTGTATCAGGTGCCTTTTTAGGACCTCTCCTGGCATAAACACCAACCTTGTCAGGACCAGTCCACTATGGAGACCAAAAACCTGGTCCCAGAATGGTTTTAGGACCTGTTTTCTCAGGAACCGATTAATGTGGGGTCCTTAAAAGATAGCTGTACAAATTAGTGTGTGTGTGTGTTCTTGTATCAGGTGCCTTTTTAGGACCGCTCCATCCTAAAGAGGCAGAACCTCGTTTCTGAGGAACCAGTTAATGTGGGGTCCTTAAAACATAGCTGTACAAAGTGGTGTGTGCGTGTGTGTGTGTGTTCTTGTATTGGGTGCCTTTTTAGGACATTTCCTGGCATAAACACCAACCTTGTCAGGACCAGTAGTCCCCCCCATGGAGACCAAAAACCTGGTCCTGAAGAGGCAGAACCTAATTTCAGAGTAACTGATTAACGCAGGGTCCTTAAAAGATAGCTGTACAAATTGGTGTGTGTGCGTGTGCATGTGTGTGTGTGTGTGTGGGACAGTTCCTGACATGTAGCCCTGACAAAGAGCTGTGGAGCTTCAGTAATTGCAGAACACAGTGGACAGGGAGGCAGTAGAGGGAGGGAGGGAGGGAGGGAGAGGGTAGGCCATAGTGTTTGATCAAAGTTTACCAAAGTCGGGTAAGGAGATTTGCATACAGATGGTACTGTAGCACGGCCCCCGGAATACCTTTCCCTTTTTATTTTCTTCCTTCTTCTCTCTTTTCCTCCCTCTCTCCCTCTCTCTCTCTCTCTCTCTCTCTCCCTCTCTCTCTCACACACACACACACACACACACACAAATGTAATAGGGTTTCATTGAAGAATCAATGAATAGCCTTTCAAGAGCATGTTCTGAGGAAGAAACAGCCTTGGCTGCACAACACAGCACAGCACCTAGAAAAGAATGAAAAAAAGAGAAAGAAAAAGTAGTGAGTCAAAAGAGAAGATAAAAAAAAAAAGCTGGAGAGGCAATGGAAAAGAAAAACATTGATTCTAAAAAAAAACAAATTCACCTGCTGCTGTTTACCCTTCAGAGGTCATTAAACGCACATGCGTCTCCAAGATATCCACTCTCATTCCTGTCCCTCTCCTCTGGCACATGCTCAGTCCACACTGACTGATTGATTTTAAATAAGTCGCATGCGTCTTTGACGCCACTGTTTTTAGGGCAAGCTTCAGGCAATCGGCTCAGTGTCCTCGCAACATATCCGCCGGCTCCCCCCGCGCGCATCGCGGCATCTCACAGTTAATGCCACAAGCTTGTCCACAGCCAGCTGAAACTTGCCGTCAGCTGCTACAGTGTTGAGGGCATAACCATCCGTTGGGCTGCCGGTTGCTACGTTTTACTGTTTGCACATCAACAGGAGCATTAATCACCATGTTACACACCTTTCGGCTTACAGACACTTAGCTGTCACTAAGTAATTTATACGGCACTTTTCAAAACATTATGCAAGTCAAGTGTTTTATGGGGAGCAGAGAGAGAACACGGTGATGGATTGCAAAACCATTAAAGTACACTGTATTCCACGAAAACGAGTGCAGTTGACATAGCATCAACAACATCGGTCTACAGGTCAACATTAACCACAGCTGAACCCGATTTATTCTCTCTCGACACTCTTCAGACCATCGGTCAGACCAAACATCTTCTCCCTCGGTACATTTACATGCGCAGTTTAATAGAGCTAAGGCCGTAGTCCGACTAAGACAGGCAACCGGACAACTTGTCAAGCCGCGTGTTCATGCGGAGGAGAAAATCAATTTATCTGCAGTGTTGAGTCAGTTTCCAGAGAGATGGATCATGCAGTGGTTCTGTACGTTTTATATTAATCGTGATACAAATTAGGAGGAGCATGGCTCTTGCGGACGCCACCGCTGTATGGTCGTTTCTGGCAACAGTGCTGCAGTTCATACGTCACCTCCTTCTACTTCTGGGTCAATGACTGAGGAGGAAAAGTTGGTGCATGCGCAGAACGCCAAGTCCGACTCCAGTCTGAAGGAAGCGTACACAAGCAGGAGTAATCGGACTATGCATCGCATTATTCAGGTACGTTAGTTGATTTTAGTCGGACTGAAGCCAGACTTGTAAACACACTGATTGTTTCTTGCACTCCTCTTGTCCTCTCAGTAAAAGTCAATTCTAAATCGCTCCCTTTCCACAATTATATGAACAACTTCATCAGAATCCAAAAAAAAAGCACATATGTAGATACAAACAGACAAGAGAACAGAAGGATAAGCTGATTGGGGAGAGTTGCCTGGAGGGAAGTATGTGTTTTGGTTACATCGTAAATGTTTTGCACAATCGTTCCCGAGCGGAAATTATCAAAAGTGTGAAGCAATGAGGTATAAACCGAGCATAACTCTATGCACCAAGTGACAGGGTGGAACATCTGTGCTTGTGTGTGTGTATGCAAACGGAGCCAATCCCTTGAGTGTGGAGCAGGTAAAAGGTCAGACTGGATTCAGTCGCGGCCAAGTTGTCACTTTGATTGTGAGAGTGATGAAAACTGCGAGTGAACCCGTGACCTTTCAGCCACGCATTACATATAGTTCAAGATTTCAATAAGTATCGCCATCAGCGTTTCATTAAAGCCATACAGCGAGGGTTGATGCATGTATGGGTGGCCTGCGTGATGAAGCATGTGTTTTGGTCACTATAAACAAACTGGCTCACTGTAAATACTGGGATTCACACTTACAGCAGAGCTTATTGAAGTAGCGGTCATGTGACAAAGCAGAAACGCGACGTACGTACTTGTATTTGCTACCTCTTTAGAAACCTAAACATGGACCTTGTCGGGACACAGTAGTCTTCATGGAGACCAAAACCTGGTCCTAATGAGGCAGAACATCACTGAACTGGTTGGATTGTGGTCAGATTAAAAGTTAAGGTGAGGCATAGCTTTGTTTAGGCTGTCTTTATGAATGGAAGTCAATGCAGAGTCCCGGGAAGAATAGCTGTGCAAACCTGCACGTGTGTGTTTATGTATATGTGCATGTGTGTGTGTGTGTGTGTGTGTGTGTGTGTGTGTGTGTGTGTGTGCTTATCCCATTGAGTGTGTGTGTTTATTTGGAGTAATCACCGGGGCGCTTCTGTGTTTGTACATTTGTACCAAGATTGATTCATGACTGCTCCTCCAGAGGAAACAGATAACAAATGGTTTTCTGGTCCAATAAACACCGTCTGCCTGTAAACCAAATTAGACTAAACTAAACCATCCACTGCATGCACCTCCAGCGCTCGCGCTGAATGGACGCTTGGCTGGGAAACCGTCCTGTGCCGAGGCAAAGCTCAATGAGAGACGTATTGATCGTATTGTGGAGTAATGGTGTCACCTCGGGCCCAAGCAGACCTGCCAGACTCCCCGGTGGTTTACGCTCACCAATCAATGTGTTATTTGTGTTTGAGTGGGCCCACGTTTTGAGGACTACATTTTTCAGATGTCCACACTACAAAGGTCCCGTTTTTTTAGAATTTAAAGGGAGAAGAAGTTGTTCATTTGTGTGTGTGTGTGTGTGTGTGTGTGTCTGACGATGACTTCCATGCTCCCCTGGGGTTGTGACGGCTGGTGAAATGGTCATTTGGCGCTGAATCTGTGCTGTCTGATTGTTGGTGAGCCAGCACAGGTCTGACCTTTCACCTTAATGCCTGCAAGGAAGGGTAACAGTGGCCAAAAGGGTGGGGGGGAGGATTAAAAGCGGATCTGGAATTCAACTCAACTTACATTTTCCACACAGTGTTTGTCACTTCCGGAGCACAAACAACAACATAAAAAACACGTGGATAATATCGCAATGAACTCCATTAGATTCATTCATTCATTCATCTGCTGCTGCTCTCAGGTTCAACCGAAGCCTCGCGATGACATGTGTACACAGCAAATCCCTCTCAGCATGCCCCTGAGGGGGTTTGCACAAGGCCTGTGCCGGTGGTGAGAGCAGGATGTGCTGGAGGTATCGGAGGCGGTTGAGACACACATTGTGCCTGTTCAGCAAGAATCTGCCTCCACCACACCCAAAACTAAGAAAAACGACACACACACGCACACGCACGCATGCACGTCGACGTTAAGCATGCATTTGTTTTCATTCGTGTAAGCGAAAGTTCAGAAACGAGTTCTCCCCTCGGACTGGGCGAGTCAAGACAGAAGCTGTTATAGAAAACACACCTAGGACAACATGACAGTTAGGACACATGTTAATGAACGTCTCCATTCCATTTCTTCCTGTCTTTTCTGTGAGCCACAACATCTGCGGGGAGAGACATTGTCTTTACTCGTCACAGGACAAAACTGATATTGTACTTTAAAGTATAAAACCACACGTAAACTGAGTCATTTCATTACATCTATGAAGTATTATTGTATTGTTAATAGCAGGTGTTTAGTCTGACCAATTACCAGTGTCGTAAAAGTACTAAAACTTTTGTTTGTGTACTTGCGTACAAAATCCACGTATCTGTACTTTACTTTGTCATTCATATTTCGAGCAACTTTCACTTTTACTCCACTATATTTTTTTGTTACTCGTTACTACCGAATAAAATCAGAAGAAGAAGAGTGGGTAATGAACCTGGAATTGAACCCACAACCTTCCAGTTGAAAGACAACTCGCCCTACCACTGAGCGACCATAGCGCAATCCTTACTCACTCACTTTTTTAATACTTTTACTTCTAAAAACTTTTGATACTTAAGTACAGTGAATGTCATAGAGTTTTACTTAAGTAATGTTATAAAGAAAGCGACCTCAACAAAAGTCGTTTTCTGGTAAGATACTTGTACTTTTACTCACATATTCCTATTAGGTACTTTATACAAGACTGCCAATTACTGAATTGAAAGTAATTTCTAATTATGTAACAACGTGATTGCTCTTAGTCTACATCCCAACTCCTTTAGTATCCTTTAGTTAACATCAGACAAAATAAAGTACAAGTAAATTTAAACGATCATTCAAATATGAGATAATTATCAAGGGTGGGCGACTCGAGTGAGCATGTCAAAAAGTTATCGCCACGCGCGCTCATCGACAGTTATCTGTCACTTTTAATGGTGAGCACTGGTGCGACTTGGCTGAGGACGGCACCGCGGTGGGACGGCGGGATCCTCAGCAGGCGCCTCGCTGACACATGTGGGACAGAGCGCAGAGGAAATCGGGTTAATGAATCGTAGGGAGAGGGGGGGAAACTGCAGGGTTTACTCGCCTTCCAATATCCTCCCGTCATTACCGGGCCGGCGCTCATCTGCACATGACTGTGACAGGGAGAGACGCGGAGGTTAGTGGGTGACATATCTGGACCTGTTAGACGGGGGGGTTTTAAACAATGGGCCAACATGTAAAAGACAATGTAACGGCGACTGAAGTGTCACTGTCAATTTTCCGATGGAAATAAAAGACACGCACTTCTTTTTTGCGACCGCTCATGTATGTGATTTGCTATGAATACGACCATTATGTGCCACTTTATTCCATTTTTAATCCCTCCATGCGCAGACTCTCTACATGCTGCTGTATTATTTTGTGTGCCTTTGTTGTGCGAGAGCGTATTGTCTGGTGGGTCTTTGGTCCATGACCAGTCCATTACAGGCTTGTCTGCCCGCATGTCAATTCTCTCTGATGGATCGGTGCGCTCCAGACGGAACCACCAGTCTCGTTTTTAACGCCGTCAGCCTGTTTCTGCTCAACACGGATGCAAATCACCGCCTCTGATTAGATTCTCCCTGCAGTTATTGCAGTTGTTCAGGGTTGACCCCCAGTGAAACAAAGGTTTTAATTACCAATGAAAGCTCGCCCACTCCAGGAAACTGAACAGCCCGCATCCAGTTTAAACCTAAGAGGATGACATGTATTAGCATATTTAATTGGCGGCTTATGCCCATCTCTTTCGTTTGACAGCTGTTGAGTCACACAAACGGCACTGTGCCAATATGAGTCAGTGCACACTAATCAAATTAGGGGAAAACCACGGCCCGGGGATTGAGTTAGCATTTTTGGACATTCGTCAGCAAACTCCCAGGATTACACACAAGGTTAATTATGTTAGAATTAAATTTAGGAGGGACGAGGGCTTTATCGCATGTGAGGATAAGGCAGTAACGTTTTGCGAGTCACAGGCTGCAGACACCGATGCTGTGGTAACTCAGCCATGGCATTGATTACTTTAATTGGTGGGAGACGGGGGAACGGACATACACAGAGACAAATCAGACACAATTCGGACATTGGTCATAATCAAACATCTGTCTAGAGTGTTGGACATCCGTCTGGGATTCTTACCTCAAGTTTATCCTTTATTTTTCCGGTGTCCTCCAATACAATAAGGCATCAATACAATAACAGGACAGGACAAAGAGTGCATCAGGATTTTTACTTACTCTTACTGCAAGGAAAATTAGCGTTTTTATTCACTGACACAAACAGACAACACTTAGGGGAATTGTGATAATGGTCAGCAAACCATCAGGAATAGAGAGCACATATTGAGTCACAAATAAATTAATGAGAGGCATCGTCTCTCTTTATCATTTGTTCCCAAATGTTCCCATTTCATAGACAAGCTATTCTACCCTTTAATTTTCCATAAACAGATCCTTTAACCCGCAGGCTGTTACATTTTTAGACAGCGGTGTGACGTAAATGCGAATATAAGTTAAAAGAAAAGTGTTAAGAGTGATGTGACGTGAAGAAAACTTGCTTTGTGTCTAGTATTTTAGACTTTATTCCCCCGTGAGCAAACGCAGGTGTCATTAAAAATTTGAAATGAGTTTCTTTTGCTGGGAAACTTTCCGCGCCTGGCCTTGTATCTAAGCCTGCCAAGCCCCACATGTGCTGCACTGTCACAGCACGTTACAGGTAGAGCTGTCAGAGGAAGCTAAAGCAGCCTGGCAGTTGGAACAGCTGCTCCGATAAGATTTCGCCCACTCGGAATCCAAACACACAACGGGGCGATTTACAACAGGAAGCTGAGGAAGCTGAGCGCATACTTTCTCCTTTGTTGCTTGCACTCACTCCGCTGTCCCAGAACGCTGTCAGTGATTCATGCGCGTCACCCCGCGTATTCCTGGCGCGCCATCGCATTTCGGCCACCCTTTGTCTCCTCCTCTGTGCTACCTCTTTTTGAGTACACACACACACACACACACACACACACACACACACACACACAGTTAAATAAGACACACATGCACAGACACACACCAATATGCTGACACATGCGAGTGAGTGAGCACCGGGCATGCCATTGATGCTCTGCTCTGGCTCCATCCATCACTGATAATGGCTGAGGACAGCTGTATGTTCAGTCCCTACTCTCTCCATCACACCACCAGCTTGAGGAGGAGGGGCGTATTATTTATTTATTCATTCTACCTTTACCCTCTTCTTCTCCTCATAGTTTCAGTTCTGTAACACTGACTTGCAAACCCCCCAACAACACCCCCTTCCAGTGAACGGTCACCTGGGGCCAGACCTAGATGGCTTTGGCCTGCAGCGGCCAGAGCTTTGTCTCTGGATCTACTCCGGAGCTGGGATAGCAATCAGTGATGCAAAGCTGCTGGGGCACACACACACACACACACATGCCTTCATGCATTGTTATGCATGCATTGATATGCATACTCTCACTTTTGCGGTGTCTCTGTCGCTCACACACACACACCAAATGGGGATGCTAGGCTGTTTAGACTGGAGTTAATGAAGAGATAACAGCTGATGTGAGAAGTTTCCACATGACTGGAGTCTGTCTGGCTGAGCCGTCCCGGTCTTACACACCACAGGCGGTGTCGCTGGGCGGTCGACGTGGGTTTCACATGGACCTACTGTGCTTCATAGACTGGGTTGGATTACTGAGAACACACTGAGAAAGAGGAGCCGCAATAGGTTTGTCAAAATTCCCCCGGCGTAGGTGTAGGGATGTAGTAAGTAGCTTACATAAGGACACCAAGGTTGAGCCGCTGAGAGCTTTACCTTGTTCCAAATCATGCAAATCTCTATGAAAAATAGGCAATTACAGTTTAAAGTGTATTCTATTGGAGTGGAGGACGTGACCTTGTAAAATAAAATTCAGTTTTCCCATGATGCAACGACCACATTGAAAGGCATACAGATTATAAATTCGGAACGTTCACTGTATTAGGAGGGAAGTCAGAATTGGGACTTAAATAAATCAGAACATTGTGACAGTTTTTCTTTTTTTTTGAAACCACAGAGAAAAACTAATTGAATGTCAAGATAGCAATAATTGTGTTTGAGTAACTTCCTAATGAAACGCACATGTTTCTGGTTACTTCCTGTGGAGCTTCTGGTGTCACAGGATGATGATGAACCGTAGCATCATAATTTGTCATCAAAGAGCCGAGAAACAGAATCTGTTTTTGTCACGTCGGGAACAACACTGAGCTTTTATTTACACTCATGACTCTTTTTTTTTTTTACACGTATTCTCCACCTAATCTGTAATCTAAACAGCACACTGAGGTCACTTCCAGTAAATCTCCACAGATGGCAAGCTAATGTTATTCAATTAGCAGGTGATGGGGACGGGCGGAACCCGATCCCCAACAAAACACCAGTCCAGCACACTCCCCTCTATAAAAGACACCTGTCAGAAACAAGAGACTCCTTTGCCCGAGCTGTTAAAGAAAAGCACTCTCCTTGTCTCATCATCATTTAAGACTTAGGCACTTCAAAGCCGACCAGGTACAATAGCAGCGAGCAGGCCGCCTTCAAAAGAACAGCGCAAGTTATGGTGAGGTGGCAGCAGAAAAGAATGGCCCTGTAAATCATAATAGAGAGGGAAATATAAAAGACGAGGCCGAGAGGGAGACGCAGTTCACCTGTTCTCTGTAACACAATCACTTAACGATCCTCGGGGCGCATTGTAAGGGAGAGTGCTCCTGTAGCTTGCGGCCTCGCTTTGTGCCCCCGCCGGAGCAGCAGAGATCATCTTCCCCCCTCTCCGCAGACCCCCTGACCTTCTCTCTGTTCCACTTACCCACACACACACACCCATCGAAATTACCCTTACTCCTCACAGATTAAGATCAATGTCATTCATCGCGTTTAGAGTATCAGCCTTTGATTTGGACCAGAGAAAGGGAAGGGAGGGCACACGGGGCACCTGGGAGCTGTGTGAGGATGGAGGGAGAGAGAGAGAGAGAGAGAAAAGTTCTCCATTAGATGTGGATGAAAGTGGCTTATTTACCTTCCCCTTGAGCAAGTGTGTGTGTGTGTGTGTTTTAAATGTAGTCTTGTTCATCTTTGAAACCACTGCAGGTTAACACAAGGACACGTCATTTGCATGTGCACATAAGTCTCATCAAACAGGTGAGCTGCTGCCATGTCGGGCATTTACAACTGCAGCTGAGAAAGGGGAAACAGTACTGAGTGACTCAGATCCCATTTTGCTTCCAGTCCATGTGACGCAGATCTAACAGAGGCGCTGAGAGAACACAAGAAAGCTAGTCGTCGATATCACATTTCAAATACGGTACGTGCTCATAGAGCAGATGATATATCCTTTATGGTGCCACATGAATGAGAACGTTCAGATCACAATCCATGCTGCGTTTAGCCTTTACACACGACCTTCAATTGCATTGCCCTGCGCCATGGAAGCGTGGCAAAATCAAACAAGAATGGAGGATGAAGTTCCATCATCTGGAGCTAAATCTTTATTTCCCTGTGATCGCTTCTGGAGGATCAATAAAGACAAGTTCATCTTTATTTGACACATCTTCTGCTTCAATACTGTGTGTGGGGTCCGGGACCCAAACATAGGTCGTGGTGGAGAATTCAAAGTCAGTTTTTAAAAGCCTTTGACTGCATGTATTCTTAATAGCATGACTAAAATGAGGTGAAATGACATCTACCCTGTCATGATATACATTGCGAAATGTACATCATGTAATGTAATCAATTTTTTAAATCAAGTGGGTCTTCATAAAAAAAAAAGTCTGGCAAAAACTGGTTGATACGATGGTTTCTTGTCACTGTGTCAATGAGACACAGTAGTCTCATTGACACAAATGCATTTTCTGACACAAACAGACTCTCTCATTAAGTCCAACCCCCTTTTACCTCTTCCTCCATCAGCATAACCACAGGGATTCCTCTGTGTATCTAGTCCCTGACCTCTGACCTGGCCCATAGGTAAGCTTAGCTTTTGCACAGCACTGACCCTTTTCTATAGATAGCTTCTTCTTTTTTTCCTTTTTCTTTCCACCCATTGAAGTTCCAAACACTCTCAAATCTCCACTCTCTCTCTGCTTCCCTACCACCACCACCAGCCCCACCCCCCCAACATCCCTACCCTTGGAGTCACCAGGGTATGTGATGGTCTAAATGCCCCCCATTGTCGGCAGAATGGACCTTTTGTCTGCACCCCCTGCATGTGCTGAGTAAGGGACATCCAGTGAGCCCACTTTTCAGTCCACCCAGCAGTATGAGAGGGGTACATACAGAGGGTCAGCTAAGCTTTGCAATGACACCCCCCCCACACACACACACACCTCCCCTCTCTTCTCAGAGTGTTTAAAAGAATTTCCTGATTCAATAACTTTTATAAATAGCTGCCACCCTTTCCCATTATGCCTCTAATAGCAGACATCCTAAAAACCAAGCAAGGGTGGAGGCTTATCGGCGTGTATGGCGATGATATGTGGCGTTAGGAAAAAAACAACAATAGTCTGGCTTGTAAAATACACATAAAACAAAGTCGTAATGACTGCTACAGTTGTTCACGTTATCTGTCCCAACGGAAATGAAGCGTGCCATTACATCTCTGAACGCCCGTTGTCACGTGTAATAGCGCATGCGGCAAAACCTCCACATGTATCATGACAATAAAAAGAGAATGGAGACAGATGGAGGGAGGAAAAAGATAAATCAGCGTGGCAGCATCTGGGATAACTACTTCATTTCCGTAATGAGGATCTGCACACGCAGCAGTTTGTGGACCAATAATTAATCTCCCTCACCCCTGTTTTTTTTTTCTTTTTTCTTTTAATAGACTTCCATTACCGTGCTTTTTAAAAAAAAAATGGCACTTTAAAACGCTCACTGATTCACCGCAAACACGAGAGCCCGCATTAGCGCTGGGCAGTATTTACAGGCCATCCTTTACGCGGCTCCCTTTAAAATCTAATCCGCTAATGTATCCAAATCACACGGCTGTCCGGGGCCATATATCTTTAATTGTATGTCGGTGCACTTTAACAAGAGTCAGACGGCTGCAAAAAGGCTGCACTACATCAAAAAGCTGCCGCCCAGCACCTCATATCCTCTGCCGTCACAATACTGCCGTCTCACCACCCATGTTCATAAAACGCGCTCCCCTCCCCGGCCCTTTTCCTTTCACTTTGATTGGGCTAATTGTGTTTCCCGCTGAAACGCAGTAAACTTAAGGGAGACGAGGAAGTGCATATGCACGTAGCCTGGAGCATGCATACAAACCCAGATTCACACTGTAGGCAGCTTTTCTAACAAGAGGCCATTAGACACAATAGGCGGCCTCGTTCACTTTCTGAGGGTCCAATTTACATCGCAGTGACAGGCACTAAAGGCTCTTCAGCCCTTAAGAGCATAGACTCCTCTTCTGACACTTCTGCCTTAGTCATGTGTTGGAAATCACTCATTATCGCTCCGCGGCTTGATACACACACACCAATCCATGTATTTAGCACGTGTGAAAGTGTCCTTGGACGCCGTCTCCACACTACATGATTTCGAGGAGTTTTGCAAGTCGCAAACAAACAAAAAAACAGACCCCCGATCGACACTCGACCAGCTACGTGTGAACTCTTCAAAGACACAACAGCGGTTGCAGACGGCAGCCGGGGTCTGCGCCGACTCCGGCTCATCGGAGATCGGCACGGGGGGAAAATGATAGAGGTCCGCCAAAGAGAAGGTCAGACATAGTTTGTACACAGCGTGCATGTTTTATACGCTCTTAAGACATTCTTGAACCATTGTCAAGTTTCTGGAAAACCTTTTAAGAACAAAAAAAGAACAGGGAAAGTTCTGTTTCAGTGAAAGTGTGAACTCTGACTAGCAATTGCCAGACTAAAGCCATTTTGAAACACTGAGGGGCTCTATCACATTTCAGTGACCGGCGGTTGGACTTTTAGGGGTTTTAATTGTAGCAACACCCAGCTGGGTCTGACAAATCATCGATTTTCACCCAGAGAGCCATCGGGAAACCACACTGCGGTCGCTTCTGTTATCGCAGCCTGTCACTCTTTCCCCCCCCTTCATCTCCCTCTTACTCTTCGTCAAACTGGGTGAGCTCCTGTTGACCCAAGGGGGCCTCTGTGGTGGTCGCGGGCCACATTGGACCACTTCAGAGCCCATTCCGAAAAAACCACACCGACTCCTCTGTACCATCAAGGGGGAGTATTCCTCCGCCTCTACTCTCCCCGCGTCTCTTCATCTGAAACCCGATCGCCCTCGGTGCTGGTGACCTGGTCCGTGTGTGTTGCGGCCTTGGCAGAGGCAGACCGTGTGTTGGGGAACGGGAGGGAAGTCATATGTTAGCAGTTTGAACCTACAGCCCCAATTAGAGGCAGCTGTTGCTGTGCTATCGCACCACATTGGAGAAAAGCAGGGGGGGGGGTGAATTTATGGTCTGCATCTCCGCGGCGACCCCTGTTTGATGTGCAGATAATTAGGAAGTGAATGACTTCCTGTGGGTTGCTGCTGGAAGGGCTCGCTCCATACAATAATAAAAAACAGAGAGAAAGGGAGAAGAAGGAGAAGAACAGCTGAGAAGTTGATGAATACTGAAGTGGGAACAGGGTCAGGTGGGGTTCCATTAGACGCTGAAGGTCGTCTGCTTGTTATAGTTAGTGCCACTGTGCAACCATTGCGCCCCTCATAAAAAGGGGGAGAGAAAGTAAAAAGAAGAAAATGCTTGCCTCTGAAACGGTTCAGCCACTGACACATGACTTTGTACGTTGACACTTGACCCCTTGGCTTTGAGGTGTCTGAATTCAGTCATATTCAAAGAGCAAATCAATCAGCGGCATCACAGGAATCAGCTCTGTGCTCCACTTCTCGCCACATACCATCCCAGGGCTCCCGCACCAACACGCCTGTGCAGGTTTGCAGGAATATATATGTAGATACATACAACCCTCCGAACGGTTGATGCATTAGAAGAGATCAAAGCCCCAACGTGTGTGTCCTCATAGATTAAGAAGGAATCCACTCATGTTTGCCTAGACATGTCATCTCAAACATCATGAACGATCATCTGTCAGACTTAAACCAAAGGAGTTTCTGTTCGGGGCTCCTCTCTAAACCTTTTTCGTCTGAAGTCAAATTCTATTTGCTCGCTCCGTAGCAACCCTTTTGTTTTTCCCCACTTGCTTCATCACCACCATGCATGTCATCTCAACTTTGACCCAGAGCAGCCACAAGTCATGACCCTCACTAAATGTCCGAAATCTGTCCCCCCCACCCCCCCGCAGACGATCGGAATACAAAAATACAAAAAAAATACAAAAAAATAGCTCTTGCATTACACAAAACAAGCAATTGATTTGCAAGTTGTCTCTCGGTTAAGGATTAAGTGAGTCAATAAAACTTTCTAACAGACTCTGCAGGTCACTGTATGAGCAACAATAGGACCAGATTGGGATGCTCGGCCTCTTTTGTTTCTCTCCAGCTTCTCCAATGAAAGAAACACAAAAGGAAGGAATGCATTGGTTTCCGCTTCAGCGCTAAACCCAATCAGGGTGATAACAATGTGCTCGACGGAGAGAGTCTTAAAAGTATCCTTGCATAGCACCAGATTACCCCCCCCCAAGTTAACTACCTACCCTCCTGTGGGCTTTTCCATTCATGTGTAATACAAGGGCAACAATAAAAAAAACAACAACACTCAAACATAACAACTCTGACACATTTGTCATGTACCCATACATTTATCCATCTGGTTAATCAGTGAGCTTAAAACAAATGAATGGATGCATCTGCTGTTGGGTGTATGGAGACAATGCGCTGTCACAATAAGGGTAGGGTCGTGTTCATATTGTTGGATTAACCAAACAAGAGAGTATTCAACTGTCCACACATGTTACCTCAATCTCTTACAGTGCAGTTGTCACATAATCTGCATGTATACATCACTCGGGAATAAAGATTTTTTTTTTTTTTTTAAATATGCTGGGTAACAATCATGAATAAAATATAACCTGGACAAAATGAGTATGAGATAAAGTGATGTAAGAGAAGGATACACACTGAGGAATAATAACACATGTATTAATAAATAAACAGACAACTCAGTCTTTGAAAATAATAACTGTGTGTACATCGTTTTAATGGATACGGCCTATGAATCAAATCAAGGGTCAGTACTGTCCGGTGACCGGATGAGAGACGTGTTACTACTTAACAATAAGATAAGATAAAATAAGACAATCCTTTATCAGTCCTGATGGAAATTTACAGTGTCAGCATTGAAGGCAGTCGAGGTAAAGGGTAATAAATAACAATGATAAACGCGCAACTCAATAAAACACGAGATAAACAGTGTCTTCACTTTCAAATGAAGTGTCAAGGGTTTGAAAGTTGGCATGAAATGTTAAAGGCCTGTTTTACTTGTTTTATACACACATATATATATATATATATATATATATATATATATATATACAAAACAGTTTCCAATTGTTTATTTGGGCAAATATATCATTAAAAAGACACACTTAATTGAATTGATTGATTTGTTTTTACATGAAAAAAGTGTTTATATGTTTTGGTATATCTTAACAGAATTCAGAATTCTTGATTAATACACGATACATAATAGATGACTGATGATAATATTAATAAAACATGATAAATACGGGGAAAAAGAGAACTGCATTTTTCATTACAAAAAGTTGCTACGGTCATTTCCTGTAGTGAAAAAAACCCCCACTATTTGAAGATTAGTTAAAAATTTAAAATTTAAAAATTTAAAAATTCATGTTAAAAACCACCAACAAAGGCTTGTAATGTTCATTGTGTGATGTAACTAAACAAACACTGTCCAAAACATTAAGACCAGATCTAAGGAATCAAGTATAATCAAAGTGTTAAAGTCTATTATAATAATAAAGCATAAAAAAGTATTTGAGGCTTGAACCATATCAGTGTTGTGAGAAAAATATGTTTTTGTCAGTTTAAAGCTTTGATTGATTCTGTTTCCTCTAAGCATCTCTTATGATGTCATTATGAACGCAGGGATCTCACTTTAAATATGCACACGCACACACACACACAGTCATAACATAATATTTAAGCACGGACCCTCACAGCTCCGCTCTGAGAAAAGGGAAAATATTCTTCTTTGATAAGGGTCTGTTTTTCTTACGGCGGCTGCCGGGAGGAGCCGTCGATATCTTGCTACGCTGAGCGTTTGTTTTACTCCATGAGGACATGCATGTGTGTCTGCGCTGGTATCTGCATTCCCATTACAACATATGCCTGCCCGGTTGCCCAAGGGCGGAAATAAAATAACAAGGCTGTCGAGTACACGGTGAGACACAGAGCTGACGTGACATGAGTGGGCTGGGTGGGTGAGTGGGTGTGTCGTGAGGAACGGCACTGCACCAGGATTTACTACCTGATATCGCCATTAAGTAAGAACAATCACAACAAACCCAATTATCACTGGCACCTCTACTCCTCTCCCTTGTTTCCTCGTCTTCCTTTTATTTAAAAAAAAAACCACTGGACTCCCCCCACAACCACCACCACCACCACCACCACCTACCGCTCTCCTGCTTTTCTGTGCTGAGGGTCGCTGACAAAAGGAATTGTGCAAACGAGCATTTAAAATCCCTAAATGGTTGTGGTCTGCGCACAAAGGGCCAAAGAATGTGGCACCGGACAAAGGCCGGCCCTTGCCCCGCCACTCCGCCCTGCCGTGATGGATCCGAATGGACGCATGAACGTGGGCTGGATTTGAGGCTACGGACGCGCCACCTCACCTCCCACTGGGCCAAGCAAAAGGGATAGGCCTCGGGGATACACTGGAACCCCAGCCAAGGGCCTCGAAACAATCACGGGCTGCTAACTAGCCTCGCCATCCATAGGCCTTGATTGATATGGGAAACGCATGCTCGCCTCCCCATACAGCGGCCTTCCTTCACTCTTTATCAGCCTCAAAGCCGGAAAAAATGAAACCCCCCCCCCCCTTTTCAAAGGCAACTCGACAGATTAGACGTGGGCAGCCATTAAATGCTAATTTTATGTACATAACAGGTTTATATTGTGCCGAAAACCATGTTATATGAGCACCCGGTGCGCCTCTCAGGGACGTAAGGCTGTAACGAATGGCAGAGAAGTATGAAAAGAGCTGCGGTGAAATGAGAGAATGATGGTATGGAGGAATTGTGATGTGTGTAATGTTCTTGGGGACTGGCTCCCCTCAAGGCTATTAGCACTCAGGGACAGCGTTCATTTGCATGACTCAAGGAGTGAGAAAATGAACTCCGACAACACCGATGATAGCAATTTATAGCGCAATGAGAACACGTTGGTCCGGTTATGGCTTTTTCGACGGACAAAAAATATTGAACTTATTAGCTGGAAGGGAAACAACTTATTCCTATAGTCAGGATGTGAATTTGTCTCCGCACAGCATCACAGAAAGGGCAACTAAACGCCTTGTTTTCAGAGATATATTTCAGTGCCTCGGCGCTTTCCTGTCTTTGAAGCGCAGGAACAAAACACAGCACCTTGAGGAAACCCACACAAAACAGTGGACATAATGTTACGCTGCCCTGCTGCTCCAACTCCATGAGTTAGAGCCCAAACAAAAACACCCACAACAATACAGGAACATCGGCGTTATGTAATCCATATCCAGGAAGCAGCTGTGGAGTGCGAACATCCTTCAGGAGTCAGATTGGCAGCTGATTTCCTTCATCCCTTTGTTACTGAGAACAACCAGTGACACGGGCCTGGAGGTTTACTTTTCCGGGAAGATTATGATCATGATATTTTCAGCTGTGGCCTCGTCGTCATTTCTCAAATTTAACGTCACATCAGACTTTCCAATAAACGCTAATTTGACTGCCGAGGTTCTCCGTGAGCCTGCTGTTCCAGTATATTTTGAAGCGACAAAGCGCGATAAACAACGTTGAGCTCGGGGTTATGAGACAACACACTGTTGTTTCCCCAGCTGGACATAAAGCAGCTGGTCTGAGCCCTTTTTTTATTTCCGTGCCTCTGTTATGGAAGCTTGTGGTTCAATGTGCCGTCATAGCGGGCTGTAACATCACACAATACAAAGGGGGAAAATAACACTTAACCATTGACTCTGTGTTTGTCTCTTGTGCCCCCTTTTATTGTGAACTGCACCCACGGCGTTGTAATCTAAAATTATACCATTTAAAAGTACTTCTGCTGGGAAAAATGAAGCATTTGCATGTACTTGCATGAGCTCCCCTCCTCCTCCTCTTGATCCACGTGCTCACTCTCACTCTTGTCGCACTTTCTTTAAAATACTGCGCCGAGATAAACGCCGCCGTAAAAGTTGCATAAAAACAAAACAACTTAATCTTGTTGGATCTTGTCGTGATAAGATGCCACAACAACAAAAGAAAGGCGGCAAGCTGAGGATCTTTTGAAGTATATTGACTATGATTGCTTCTGGTAAGGTGCGGGAGATTTACGGTAAATAGAAGTTGGATATCGACGCAGCAGCAGCAGCTTCTTCAACCATATTGAATGTCCCGCCAATCTTCTTAAAAGCGCTCACCCACCTTCCATATGTATTCACTAAAAAAAACCTGAGGCCCATATTATCCACAGTGGTGGTATTTCCAAGGCCTGACTTCATATCCTGCCCTTGTTTTTGTCTTATTTGAATGGGGGGGCCCCTGCCTTCTTTTGAGCACGCACCCCAATCTATGTAAATCCCCCCCTTACACTATACATACCTCGGCTTCACTTTCGAGGCACGCCGATTACATAACTGGAACAATCACTTTGGGAGGCTGAGCGGACACGGCGCAATCAGACACAGAGAAAAGCCAGCTCTGTTTAATTTTTGATTCTGAACAATGCTCACATTCATTCATAAAGCAACACGGCGCAAGGTGGTAAAGTTCTGCTCCGGTGGTTAATGGTTAATGTCTCCCTGACCAATTCACTTTCAATTCCTGTAAGACACTCATGCATGTGCACCATCTACTCCTCCCCACCCCACCCCACCCACCCACACACACACACACACACACACACACACATGCACACAGCCCCTCCCTGCACTTGTTTTATTGCTTTTGAGTGGGTGGTGTTAGCGATACCACTCTGATTCATACCGGTGTTTGAAGTAGGATCATTTTTCCAGCTGTGCACATGCCATTCACCCAGGTATCCACCCACAGACATAGTTATACTGCTTTTCTCCCACCATCCACTCTGGCTGGTAATGGGTAGCGGAATGTGGGTAGGAGACTGGACTTGAAAAGATTACCATGGCATTACTAATGGGGGACCACAGAGAAGATGAGAAGAGGGTCATGAAAACAGAAAAAACTGAAAGGGAAAAACACGGCAGAGGTTTGTGAATGAGCTTGACAATGCACCAGGAGACAGAGAAGATTGTTTGGTCAGGGTTTGAGCTCAGATTTCTCGATGCCAGCTTACTTTAAATCCAGTGTGGTGAGACCAGGTATCAGTATTTATCTGTGGCAGATCTGCTAAGCCTGACGCGCAGTCCGCCATCGAACACAGCACCCGCTAACTAAGCCCCAGCACTTTCATGAACTCCAGGCGAACGTCTCTTTTGTGACACCTGTGACCACAAACCGGGTCATACTCTCCGTGTCCAAATGTGAGCAGACATCCACTAAGGTGAATTTTGTCCTCTGCCCATCCGCTCTGAAGTAATTGTAAACTTTTTGAACCATTTTTAAAACTAAAAGTCGTTCATCACTAACCTCCTTTGAATTTCTCTTAAAATCCCCTTTTTTTTAAATTCCTTGTGCAGCAATTTCCAATGCAATGTGCACATTGTTTAATTTGGGACTAACGGTACTTATCTTCCCTGGAGGGCATTCACACGGCTCCATATCAGAAGAGGCCGGTTTAATTATATGAAGAGCGAAAACGGAGAGTAGACTGCGGATTTCAGAAAGCTGCAGAAAAGGCCAGTGCCACCTGAGTGGTGACATTTCAGATGCTTGCTACAAAGTTACGCGAGCGAGTTTCGCTGCGTTCACATGTTTTTTATGTGCACCTCGAAGCAGGTGCACAGCTTCCCAACCTTTCTGTGGCAGGTGATAAACAGCATGCTTGTTAAATGCATCCCTGCTCTCCGGCTGAAGCAGGTTTTAACATGTCTGACTGTGCAGATGTGTCCATTGTCGATGTGTTGTGTGTTTGGTGTCTGCTCGAGCCACAGGGGGGGCTCACGATCGCTGACTTTTGGCAGTCCTGTCACTAAATACACCAGACTCCTCTGTTAAATATTGAGATTTTAGAGATTTAGAGATTAATGCATATTTTCAGGATTTTTAAGTCTTTTTATCTGATCTACAGTTCGAACCTGGAACCTTGGAATCAAAAAAAAGGTCCAGGTACCCGGTATTATCCCAAATGAAAAGCAAAACAAACGAGTAGAGTGCTCACTGGACCACTCAAATGAAATCATGTGTTGATCTGTTTTTTATACTTTGGGTAAAAATTGAAAAAAAATGGGGCAGGTCTTAAAGGGCAGCCCGTGGCCAAGTGGAAAGGGAACTTGGCTTGTAACCGGAGGGTCGCCTGTTCAAGTCCCCAACAGGTCAAAAGGGCTGGGGTACCCAACCCCCATTGCTCCCCGGGCACTACTCAGTGTGGCCGCCCACTGCTCCTAATTCTAGGATGGGTCAAATGCAGAGAAATAATTTCCCTAAGGGGATTAATAAAGTTTAAGATTTAAATACAATCAGATAACCCCACAACCACTCGGAGGTGTGAAAGCACAGGTGCTTCCACATCGTCCTCCTTTTTTTCAGACACTGGTGTGAGTGAAATTGGAGCAAGATGGAGCTCCCACTCTCAAATTTCGAATGTGCACCAGTTTTCACTTTAAATCAGATTGGCACGTCTTAAGATCAAGTACTTGCACGCGTGTTTAGGTCTTTTTTTAATAAAATGACTGGGCTTCTCCTCCAGCCCCGAGGCTCAGTGCCACCGGAGGCCCCTGTAAAGAGGGGCTATAGCTACACGCTATTAATGTTAGCCACACTCCCCAACAAAACAAGGAACAAAAAGCGACACAACACCCTACTCATTCCTTTAACCAAAGTCACACCAGCGAGGGTGCAGTGCAATAAATTAACGTCCGATTAAAAATGGCTGTCTCCCCCGCCAAATTGTCATCAAGTGGCACCATTGATACGGGCAACAAAACCGGGCACATCACCAATCACGCGCTCAATGAGAAAAGGAAGGAACTAAAAACAACATTCTTGAGCAGGTCGGTCTTTCATGAGCTGGATGGGGGTTGGCGAGTGGGATGCTAAGGTTCTGAGGTATGTAAAGTGGGGTACACAGGACTCCACAATGGGGGAGAGAGAAGGGCCACCCTGACAGTCTTGGCGGTGCTGTTTTTTTTTTTTTTAGGGGTGTGGGGGTACTGGAGGGAGGCAGTAGCTGGGAGGGGTGTGTCCCCTTCAAAGCCTTTCCGCTGGTCCTGGGCCCCTGTGGATGGAGAATGTAGGTGGGGGGTGTGGTGAAGGGGTGAGGGTGGAGGAGAGAATGGGAGAATTAGGGAGCCCTCTCTTTGTCTGCTGGCATCAGGGGGGTCGGTTAGACACTGAACACCTCAGGAAGATTAACCGGCCAGGCCTGGTCGGAAGCTGAAGGGTAGGTTGGTGGGTGGTGGTGGTGGTGGTGTGTGTGTGTGGGGGGCCTTTGTTTGTAGTCCATGATAGGATGCTGGAGAGAAGAGATGGAATGTAAGAGATGGAGATTGATTGATCGGTACAGTGTATAGCGATGCAGGGAGGGAGGGGAAAGGAGAGGGGAGAGGGAGGGGGGGTTGTCAGCGCTAAGCCGCGGGACGCACCGCGGTTCTCAGGAGGTGAGAGAAAGGGCTCGCCCGGCCGGCGGTTTGAATTTTTTGAAATATGGGCGAAATACGGCGCACAAGAATTGAATGGTGGGAAGTAAAAAAAAAAAAGACAAATGGGGAGGCTGTTAAGGTGGAGAGGAAGAAACGAGGGAGGAAACTTCGGAGGGGGGTGGGGGGGGGCTTCCTCAATGCGGATTAGCGGAGCTCTACTGTGGGGCTAAGGAGGAAAGGGTGAGAAGGAAAGGGAGGGAGGTGAGGATGAAAGTTGGGGTGGAAGGGGAGGGTGAGAATGAAGAATTGCCATTCGCTTCACTCACTTCACTACACAGGAACAAAGCATGATGGGAGGTACTTGACATAACACTCTTCCAGGCCATGTTGGTGTGTACATGTGTGTGTGGGATAGATGGTCCAGTATCTGAAGGGGAAGTAAAATTTTAATTTGTGAGGGTATTTTTCTGTCATTTTGATTATTGTGAGAACATTTATCGACCGGACACACCACCGCAGAAGAAGCCACCATATTTAAATCCTATGGACGTTAAACATGTGTAAAACTGTTGGCTCCTTGTCCGCTTTCATAACAGTGATACACAGTTACAAGATAAAGAAGTATTCATTCATCTTCTACCACTTTATCCTCCACATGAGGGCCGCTCATGTCAATCCCAGCTGACATAGGGCGAAAGTCGGGGTACACCCTGGACAGGTCGTCGGTCCATCGCAGGGCAAACCCAGAGAAAACCTATGCACACACGAGGGTGCACGTGCAAAACTCCACACAGAAAGGCCCAAATCTCCATGCTGTGAGGCGACATTGCTAGCCACGTGATCCGCCGTGTGGCTCAAATAAGATATAGAAATAATAAATATGTAGTGACTCGTGATATTTCTCTCTAAAGTTGATTCATCATGATTCGACCGTGTGGAAAAAATGTGCAGGCAACGACTTTCTCTCGTTTCTTCTTTCTCTCTCAGAGCGATTCTTTGAAATTCAAAGCCCCCGCAGGAAAGCGAGCAACAGTTGAGAGCGGAGGAGCACTCTGCGCGCAGTTACAGCATCTCTGCCTGTGGCTAATGACCCAAGGTGGAGTTCCAGAGTCTTCATTAAAGCCTCATTAATTACAGAGAGGATAGTGATTATCTCCACAGGTGAGAGCCCACCAGGGATACAGCTCCCTGTAGGGACTATAAATACTGGTAAACTCTGACTTTATCTTATTTATGGATATTTCAGCCTCCATTAAAAAGCACGGGGTCGTCTCTCCTTGTGTGCAGCAGTGTGGATCTGTGTGCGCGCTGGAACAGTGGAGGCATATTTGTGCAATCAGGTGTGTGACAACCTCTTTCTCTGTGTGTGTTTGGCAACACAAACCACAAACACACACACATTATTTCAGAGCAACATCCTGCCTGAAAACATCATCTCCAGCTACCGCTTGTCCAAAACGGCTCTCGCCGAGGAGCAGAGGAGCCGGACACCCCGAGCCACTGTCAACAAAAGCAATTTAAGCTGAAGAGAAACCCATTTGCCCGCCTCAGGTGGCTTGAGAGGCCTGTTTTCATTTGAAATTCTCCCTTCCCATTTTTCCCTCCCTCGTTCCCCCTTTCACTCCTCTCCCTCGTTCTTGCTGGTCCATATTTACTCCATGATGTGTGTGTTTTTTGTGAGTGTGTGTGAAGACGCTGAGAGCTTTGTTTAGGTCCTGTCAAGCTGACAGCCGAAAGTGCAGTGGGAGGGGAAGGGAACAGAGAGGTGGAGGCATTGTGGATGGATTAGACCAGAACCAAAAGTGGACCCGTCACACACACACACACACACATCAGCTCCCTGCAGGTACAGTACCCTGCCCCCTCTCCTCCCTTTCTCCCCCCTCCCCTCTGATCAACAGAGCTGAAACAAGAAGGCCAGGAGGGGCCTCTGGTTCCCACATCAGTCCCCACTGTAGCTATTCTCTCCTCACTGACCCCCCGCCCCCATCCAAAGACCTGTACTGTACCCCAAACCTGCTTCCCAACACAACATCATCACATGCTAAATGACGGCGACTCCTCATCAGAGCTACTTCACAGAAACATGGAGCAACACATGCAACCAACTGTGGAGCCGCGATGATTAATCAGTCGTAAATCAATTATTAAATGTGTCTTATTGTTTGCATACCTGTGAAGTAATTACTGCTGAAACCATACAGCTGCAAAACCATTTATATAGTGTATAGTGATATATCTATCTACCCAAACTACTTTGATAGTTTCCTAACTGTTTGTAAATATGATCTAAAATACAGAAAGTAAATAAAAAAACTGATTTAGACCAATTCTTACGTTGCCAGTCTCTCTCTTTTCAAAAATTACACAAAAAATAATTGCATGAATCATAAAATAAAGTTAAATAAAGTCCGATTCAAATTAGCTGTTAATCTTGAAAATAATTGTCACATTAAATTATTATGAAAATGTCTTCATAGACTTCATAAAGAGCTTCTTTTTCTCTTCTTCCATTCTTCATTTTTTAAAGATTGCTTTCTTTTTAATTGCATATGTAATTTCCTCTGCACTTTTCCAAGCCTCAGTTTAATCGGTCAGTTAATCAGATGATTAATTGTCCCCATCTTAATCTCTAGCCATTTGGGGTATCAAATTGTCCTTTAACTGCATTATACTTCAGTGTATAATCATTGTAAAATGGTTGAGATGGTTTTGGTTTATTGATTAAAAAATGCATATTTTGAACATCACTCTGTGATGTGTCATTGTAATGGACCTTTTTTTTTTCCATTTTATAAAAGAAACCATTTTTAAAAAGCGATTGTGTATCCAATCATGGAAGTATTTGTGTCACATGAGCTGCTGTTTTTGAGTTGTAACTCCTTGTATAATCAATGGTGGAGGTGCACGCACAAAGCAAGTGTATGCCTATACTTGATACATCCACTCAATTGTTGATACTGTAGTAACCCCACTATGGACACACACTGGCAACAAGTAATTAAGCAGGAATCTGAATGGCACAATAATCCCTCCAACTTCAGCCATTAAGAGACAGAAAAGGAGCGGAGAAGAAAAGCAGGAAAAGGAGACCCTTGCACTAAAAAGAGAACCCTTTGAACTTTTGCAACAAGCCCTTTCCCCTCAACAAAAACAAAACAAAAAAAAATCTTCCCCTTATCTTTCTTCTCTCTCTTCCTCTCTTGTTTCTTTCCTCTGTAAAGTCAGTGGTCCGACTCTCTCAAAGGCACCCAGAGCCCCCGGCCTGCTCCTATTGGTTCCTCCTTGCTCTCCCACACTGAGTGCTCATGGCTCCTGAAGTGATGCTCTTTGTGCGGGGTTCAGGGGTCGTGCCTATTAGCGTGAAGAAAGCCCTGCTGGGTCTTATCCCGACCCGGAGGAGGACGCTCTTCACCCCAACCTCGGCCCGGCCAGCCCCCTCCCCCGGACGAGACACTTTCATCCTTTGTCAGGAGGTCAATGAGCGGACCCCCAGGGGGAAGGAGGGCCCCCACCAATAATGATATGCATGACAGTCATTGTATGACCCTCATGGGGGGGTCATGGTTGGTTGCGGTGGGTGGGACGAGTGAGGGGAGGCCTGGTTGTGTAAGTATGGATGGTTATCTTATCCAGAAGTATCTGAGTTACAGAATGATGATGAGGGTGAGAGGTCTCCACTGGACCGTGACGGATTATACCCACGATCCCATACAGTGAGAAAACTGTGGGACCACTGGGAAGTCACATCGCATCGGCGGCGTCTCCACTTATGCTCGTCTTTCAATCAATAAGGTCAAATATGTATAAACAAAAACGGTATGTTTGTTTATGTGTTCTTCAGAATTCTTTCCTCGCCAACACCCCGCCCCCCTCCACACTCACACTCATCTTAACCTCTAACCTCAGCCCTATAGCCTTCATTGGAGAGATGGATTTGATTTGGCTTCGCTTCACTTCCACCAAAAAATGTCAGCTATTTGCCTTGATATGCAAATAAGGCGTTACATAATAATGTCATCATTAGCGAGAAGACGCCCGAACGAAGAACTCCCCTTTAAACGATCTTAACCATATTCAATCTGACAGTGAGTCTGGATTATGTGGAAATAAAATAGAATTGGAATCAAATAAAGTTAAAAATTTAACATTAAAATGACCACAATGATTGTTTCTGAAATCAACTCTTGATCTAGACTCATTACAAAGTGCCTTAAATAAACTTCTTTTCTTGGAGTTTTCTGTTGTTTTCCCAGTGTTTTTGTTTGTTGTCCTCTCATTGGCTGAAATGGGCTGGGACCCCGTTTGAAAAGGGGTGATGTCACTTTTCTCTTCACCAATCAGAAGAAGTGGCACAACCTCACAAAAGGTGGCGGGGGGTCCTTGTGCTTACATTACACTTGGAGAGCGAGGCGAGTGGAGCTGGCGTATGGATAAAAGTTCAATGTGAAAACGTGTAGTGGAGACATAGTGAATTAATAAAGGATGGACTTTTAGAGATTGTTAAAATGCCACACCAGCTCCATCATTGCACTCCACTTTAGAGAAATGACAGGGACAGAAGACAAGAGGAGGTACTGAATATTGACTTGACATATCCTTCTTCTGTGGTGTCCTCAACATTGCCCTCAATGCACTAACTTTAAATATTCGCTCAACAACATTAACTAATGTCAATGAGTTTGTCTCGGCCCTGCGGAAATGCTGGCATCCTGTGCGGGGACGTATGCGCCCGCTTGCCCTAACATCAGCTGGGATTGGCTCCAGCTTCCCCGAGAGGATAAGCTGTAAAGATAATGGATGCATAGAAGAGTGACGGACTCCATACAGTGAACACAGTGTGGGAGGGGTTAACAGTGAACAGTACATACTGTACTATTGGGAGTAAAAATCCATCCAAAGCAGGAGCTTTATGTGTGTATATATATATAAATATGTGTGCGTGTGGTTGATCTCTGTGAAAAACTTGCAGAGAAAGAGAAACAGAAAAAGGTAGAAATCAGTCGTCAACATCACCACGTGTCAAGAAAGTACAATAAATGAGTAGCATAAGATGCAGGGAATCAATTCTGAGCACTCAAGGACCTCCATTCCTGCGGCTGCGCTGCGGTCCGGGGCTAAAGTGCACAATGTTCTTTATTGATTCCGGAATATGTCATCACATCATGTTCAGGAGCTATTTAGCGGCTATCAAGAACCCAGACAGTGGCGATCTATTATTAATATCCCGAGCAGTCCGTTATGGTCGGCTCATTAAACATAGAAACTGCAGCAGGCAGGAGGTGCACCTCTGTGCAATCCAGATGGCACTTCATCTCTCTCTCCCTCTCTCTCTAAACTCTCTCTCTCAGTCAGAACACCAGGATCAGCACCGAGTGGAGCCGCACTCCAGAAATAAAAATGAAGATTTAGCTGAAAAATATTCCACTTCATAGTCACAATTGCTTGATGACAAGACCGTGCTGCTGGAAGTGGCACTGAAGAATGGAGTGGTTGAGATAATTGGAAACAAAGCACATACGTATCATGTCTTTAACAAGGGCCGCCCGACACTAGAAGATAATTGGACAGATTTTACTCCCGATCTGGCTCTTCTGACAATCTTGGGTGCTGATGTGGATACAAATTAGTGTGAGGGGTTAGCGGACCCGGCATCGGAGTCTTCCTTATTTCAAATTGTAAGTGCTAAACATGTTTGATGTTGGGGCGTGAGCAGCAGAACCCCGCAGTACTTTAGCTTAGTTTAACTTGTACAAGCCAAGTGGATCCGGTCTTTTCAGACAAAACATCGCATGCGCACAAACAACAGCTTGTTGACGACGGTGACAGTCCGCCTCAATGTCTGTTTACATTCGGAAGTCACGTTAAATCACGCGGGGTTCCGTGAGATCCCAAATTCCTGGAATCACCACCCTTAAATCGTCCTGCGTCTTGACTAGTCCAGGGGTGTCCAGATTTGGTAATGTAAAGATTTCCAGGGGGCCAAGTTATAGTTAAGTTAATTTTATTTTCATTGTCACAATTATCATTGACTGACTGAACTCATTTTCTGTTCGACCCATAAATAATACATCATAAAACCGAAGCTGTGGGCTGTACCAAATCTGACCGGGGGCTTTGGTTGGCCCTCGGGCCAGACTTTGGACATCGAGTCAGTGCTTTCTCATGATTAAAACATTGAAAATCGGTCACAAAGTTCATGTGTGTCTGTCTTTTGTCTTTTGAAACCAAGTCTGAATTGAAAATAACCTTTCAGCAGAATGGAGTCATCTGAGTGGCAGAAAGCTTAGACCAATAACAAGGCAGTTTGGAGGAAAAAGGCCACTTTAACTGGCTCTTTTACTGAGCAGCAACACTTAGACCCTTTTTCAGTTCTACTCCCTCTATGACATACTGCCCACACAGCAAATATGGTAAAATAAACTTAAAGAGTGTCAGATAATCAATGGAATAAAATGTGCGTCAATATTGTCAAAGTGCTTCAGAGATGGCGAGGTTGCCTCGGGGTAATCTGATATGCATGAAGCATCTGTCTCTTCTCATCTGGTAAAATGCAGTGTCGCCACCTGGGGATGAGACTCAACAATCGAAGTGTCTGTGCCCACTTGTTTTCTCTCGGGTCAAATCTCCAAGGGAAAAAGAGCATCATAATGGGAAAATGAAAAAGGGAAGGTATCTCTTGTTGATGAGTTTAAAGTAAATCGCTGACGTCTACAAGTCACAGCTTCATCTGGAGACTCGGCTTCCTCTGGCGGTAACCGCTGCCGGCACAGCGTCAGACTCCTGTAAGTCCTTACACAAGCAGACTCACCAGCTCACGTTTCGCTAGTCTGGAAATCATCTTCTGACTGTTTGACTCACAATTGGTTAAACTCATAACAGACTCCCCCGACAAAGTAAGAAGAGGACTGAGATGATGATGATGATGATGATGATGACTCACTGCCTATCAGAGTTTCCTTGGGAGAATTAAGCCCCATTTCCACTGACCGGTGATTGGCTAAGAGAAAATCATCACTTCCTGGCACTGATGGGAATGAATTGATCTTCTTCTGCCTCTTTATCCTCCACATGAGGGTCGCGGGGAGAAACATGCAAACTCCATGCACATGCACAATGTTACATTATGAACATAGCAGCGGCAGCTATCATTACCTGGTGGAAACAGAAGCCAGATCAGGATTGGCCTACAGAAGCTGAACTGCACTTCACTGCCCGAGTGAAAAAGCAGCTTAAGACTGTTAATACATAAACACGTCCAACATAAATTCATGCATGAGTTGTTTTTGGGGAAGTCTAGCATCTTTTTTTAGGACCTGAGTATACTGTATCTATTCCATCCAAAGCTCACTCTCACACACACACACACACACGTATCCTGTTAATATACTGCACTGCACGTGCTCGGTCATAAACACACACACACACACACAGTGTAGCCGTTATCTTCCTCCCACCAAACACACTCCTGGCTGTGTGCGACTGTGTTAATTAGGCGAGCTGCACACAGTGCAGAGTCTGCGAGGGACCGTCAGGCAGGAGGAGACCGAAAAATAAATACACTTGACCCTGACAGCCTCTTGACACCTTCAGCCAGTTTTTTTTTTTTTTTTACAGAATTTTAAACCCAACGACCACACTGTCCCCTCTGTCTGTCCCCTTGCTGCGTGTCACCATCTCAAGACAGATCCAATACAAGAGTCTGTGTGTGTGAGATGAGGATGAAGAGTATTAGCCAGTTCCCTGCTGCTAGAGCTGTGAGTATGCACTGCCAGAGGAGAGGGGGTAATTATGGGACCTGTTGTGTTGAAGGGAGGCCAGGCCACCAAGGATGGATTAGAACCATCCGTCTCTCCTCTCCTCTCCTCTCCATTAGTTAGTCAACTGAGAAAACTTTTTTATTGCTTCCCGCTTCTTAAATCTGTACATTCAACAGTGTTGGGGTTAAAGCGTGACAGTAATAGACAGGGTTTCCCACACCTTGGTTGACATCAAATTCAAAGACTTTCCAGGACCAATTCCCTCAAATTCAAGGACCGAATGTGCTGACACAGCTTTAAGATGGGAGGGCAACTTGTAAGCATTTGCATCCAGACAAGCGAGTATCCTTGAGAGATCTTGGAATTTTCATTTCCCAGGCATCACGTCATTCGCTCTCTTGTCAGTCGCACATTGTCCCGCATGGAATCTCACGTCAACGGCGGAGAGAGACGGTGGACAGTGTCCACGACACTACGCTAGTGATTAAGACTGTCCGTTTGTCCTGCGTCGGCCTCGTCTATGTACGTCAAGCATCGCAGGGCATGAAACAGAAGGTGGCGTCGCAACAAACAAAGGGAGAAATTGACCTAAATATCCGCTTAACTTCATTCTTGGACAAAAGTTCAAACACTTTCAATGACCCAAGTCTACTTACCCTAACCTATGAATGGTTTTTTTTCAAATTCACAAACTTTCAAGGATTTCAAGGACCCGTGGAGCCCTGACTATGTTACTTTTTCATGCTACATTGGCACATTGTTTCAGCTGCTGTTGTAACAAAGCCATATAATGTATTGTTATACCTACAGAAGAAAACGTGAGGCGTTTACAGCCCCAAAGAGTGAAAGCTCTTGTGCAACGTCTGCCGCTCGCATGGAAGTGTCGATGGATTCCAAACGCAGCTATACTGAGAGACGTTGTGAGAGAGCTAGCGCGGCACTGACGGCTTAATCAGCACTCGAGTGTGCAATCATGTGGAAAATGGCTCGGATGTAACACATTCATTTTGATTTAGAGGTGATTTCGGCTTTAATGGACTCGGGGGAAACCCTGAAGTGTAATAAGAAAGAAAAAAATTGAATGAACTTATTATTTATTTGAAAATCATTCGAATTATCTCGATAGCTGCTCTCCGCTTGTCTTTCGCGTTCCTCCTCCTGTATTTACATACATGCTAACGTTCCCCAAGGCGTGTACAGACCCCAACGTTGACCTCTTGTCGCAATGTTAAGAACCTCTCTCTCTCTCTGAAGATATATAGCATGTGCACACACGCAAACACACACACAGCTCTCCACTTACATGCTCCCACACACACACACATACCATTGTGCTGTGAAAAGGGAGCCCTTTGACAGCTCCATTATAAACCCTGCACAATTATCTGTTTTACGTTGATCGTGTGGCCTCCTCCTCCGCCCCCAGACTGTCTTTGATCCCTCTCTCGTCCCCTCCTTGTGTCACTGCAGGTATATAACATTTCCACCTCGGAGCCTGATCGCGTCCCTTTAAAAGATCCACTTGGACAATCTTTAGTGGCTTCCTCTTTCTCCTCAGATCCTGATGAATCATGGATCATCATCTCCTCTCTCTCTCTTTCTCTGCTGGTGCCGCCGCAGCCGTGTATGACGCTGAGCGGCGCTGGTATCTGAATAACTGTGATTGCAAGTGGCAGATGGCAATTAAATGGGAGTGAGCGAGAGGAATGAAGTAAACGCCGCGCGGGAACATGGAGGAGACGAGGAGGTAGAGGAATGGAAGAGAAAGGAGGAAAAAGGGAAAGATAATAGATTGAGAGAGAGAGCATGACAGAGGTCTCTGCTGGTGGTTTGTTTGATCAGGGAAGAGTAGTACTTATCTGGGTGAGTCGTGTACAGTTCAGTCATCAGTGCTGATTCATCCAAATGGATACCAGAACACCTCAGTAGCTCGCAGTACAGTAACCGCCTTATATCCCTCGACGGAACACTAATATAAACCAGACGCGCATAATCACTCACACGCTGCACGTACAATCAATCTGTCAGGCCCGGCCCAAATTTCTCAAACTATTGTGATTAGGCCATCATAAAGGCAACGGAACAGGACCAATTGCCAGACATTACAGAGCAACTTCAACGTATAGAGTAATTGGAGTGTCTGTGTGTGTGTGTGTGTGTGTGTGTGTGTGTGTGTGTGTGATGCTATAGCATCAAAGGAAAATGCCACAGACACCAAAGCAGTGTGGTACTTTTCACAGTGTGTGTGTGTGTGTGTGTGTGTGTGTGTGTCCCTGAAACGTTGCGTGTATGTGTGTGATGATGATGAGGATGATGATGATCATCAAAGGGCAGCAGTGAAGACACCAGAGCGGCAGGAGTCGGAGCAGACACAGAACCAGCATGTGCATGAGGACGGCACACACAAAAAGAAGAAAAAAAAAACCCTCCTCCTCCTCCTCGGAGACAGTTGGGAGAATATCATGCCTCTTCCTTCTGCCCGTAACCTGGGTAACACTGGCACCGAACTGCTACACCATCCCCCCCGCCCCACGCCCCACGCCTGCCTCACTGCCCTCCGCCGCCGCCGTCGCCACCACCCCCTCCTACCCGCGGGATCCTTTACAGTCCGTCCAGCGGCACGTCAAGTTCATCCCTCACACGCTGCTTCCCAGCGGGCTCTTGACTCTGGACTGGCGCGCCCCGGAGGCTGAAGGGGGCACTCACGCTGGAGATCCACTCCCAAAGTGGGGTTGTGCCTGTGTGGGGTACATCTCAATCAGCGGGGACATGATCCAGAGAGGGCCCCCCACCACCACCACCTCTCACTGGCACGGACGCCCTTCGTACTCTCCACTGACTGGCATGTATAAAGTACGGGGGTGTCCCCTCCCCTCCCCTCCCCTCCCTCCTCACCTAAAATGTCTTTTCATTTTCAGTTGCTCCCACTGTCCTCATGTGAATGAAGCGAATCACACTCCGCTCCTCTCTGAAAATGAGGAGAGAGAGAGCGAGAGGAGAGACAATGCCAGGCTGAATAAACACTTTGATAACTAGACAGAGGGTGAGGACGACAGACGGCGCACGGACTGGCAGGGCTTAACACTGAGGGACACTGATGGCTCTATAGACAGGGGAAGAGAGTGTTCTCTCGCACATTTTCCCGTCACGTCTCTCACCCCCCTCCTGGCTGCGTCGTCCCTGCTGTCACGGAACACAAACAGGAGAAGTTAAAAAGAGAGAGAGGGAGAGAAACCCAGGAGGATGGGTCAGGAGAGTGTAGGAGATGGAGAGGATGACACGAGACAAGGTCAGGACACTTTCACAGCAGGGGGTGGGGGTGGGGAGAAGAGCGGAGAGGGCGATGCTCAGTTGCCCGTTGCCCATCTCCTCTCATTACTATTTCATTCCTCCTTCTGTCTGCACCTCTCATGCTCATTTCCCTTTTTTGTTTTTTTTTTGTTTTCTGAGCCGTGCCACTTTTCTGCTCAGGGGCAAGTCACGAAAGCGAGAAGAGGAAGAGGTATTGAAAACTCTCGCACAATGTTTATCGCTGACTAAATAAAGGTTTCTATAGCAACAAACATCAGTGTGGCATAACTCCTGAAATTTGGGATTATGTTTGATCAAGTTATACAATACAGGTCAGAATTTAGCCCATTTTAGAGTTTTACTTTCAAAAAAGAATCAGAAACATCTAATGCACACACAACAGAAAGGACGTCGTTCTTCTTAGTTGGCGGAGTAAGCTTCTGCTTCAAAATGCCAAATGCGCTTTCAGGCTGCTGCACGGTGCCCTCTGTAAAGCAGGACATTTGCCTACATAAAAAAGTACATAAAAAAACTTATTCTTAAGCCTCAAAAACTATTCAACCCACACAAATACAAACATGTATTTCATTTTGGGCTAATAAACTCTCCTAAATGTTACAAATTGGAGCTTAAAGGCTCCTGTTTTGACACGGCAACAGTGTTAGACCACTGTTAGCAGCTTCTGTTGAACTGAAATGAGGTTGAGATTTTTAAGCGAAAACTCTAAAGTTCAGCCTTTCCGATGTGATTTGATTCTTCGGAGTGTTGACATTTGAAGATTTACTCCTTAGACCATTTTCTCTATTTTCTGACATTTAACAGGCCAAAAAGTAATCGAGGGAAATCATTAACCAGTTGATCAATACTGAGAGAATTTATTAGATAAAACAAATCAAACAATCCACGAATAACCAATTCATGACACAGCATGTTTGACAGAGAACTGAGAGAGGATGCAAAAGATGAGACCACTATGCCAGGGTTTAAAGAGTTTAACTTTTCCGCATGAGTAGACAGACAGCATTTCCTACTCTACTCTCATCCCATCTCCCAACACACACACACGCCTGCACCCTTCCATCCTCATCCATTCCCTCACACACTGACCCACTTTCCCCTCCTCAACCCAAACAACTCCACAGAAAAAAAAGGAGCTGATGTCTGACTTCCAGTCAAGAAAATGTGACGGGGGAACGACACAGAAGGTGAATAAACAGGTTAAGATGAGTGGCCTGCGTGCACGTTCTGCACAGACCAGCATCTTTTCATGAGATGTGTTGCACTTTCCTCTTCGCGTTACATCAGCGAGCCGCCTGCTCGTGAGTAACAGTTCTGTCCTCCTGTCCAAAAAAACAGGTGAGGAGCGTCATTATACCGGCTTAAGTGCCACTGTGTGTGTGAGTGAGTGAAAGTTTGTGTTTGCTCTTTTCAGCCTCTGTGCTTTCTCTCTGCGGTGCACGGGAAAATGAAAGCGCACATTCTGTGGTGCAGTGACCAGTTGAAGGTCATTAAAAGACACGAGATAAAGTATTTCATGTCATTGTTTTATCAGTCTGTATCAATCTGACTTCATGGTCTTTAGCGTTGTCAAACAATGTTCAATGAGTGAGTGCTTCTGCCCTTTTTTTCCCCCAAGATAACTTTCCCTTTCCATATCTGGCAGTTATTCAAGCAGGAATTACGGTTCTTTATGCAGGAAGTCCTGAGGGCTACCGTAATGACAAGTATATGGGCGCAAAGCTCTATCTCTCTGCCTTACGCTATCCATCCATTCATCTTCTCGCGCTTTATATGCCACTCAAGGATCACGTGGGGGGGGGACAGATCGCCAGTCCATCTAGGTCTAGGAGTTACGGTAATGAGAAGTATGCATGCCAAATCCAGTCGGCGATGACAAGATTTGGGGCTTAATGCACAAATTCTGACCGTTTATTATCATTTCATCAGAGTTGAAGTGACACAATGAAAGATTCCAACCTCCAAATAATGCCTCAGAGATTAGTTTGATGGCACTTGTGTCAAAGCCTGAGCAGGTCGGTCTGCATCACCTGTATCAGGACCACGCCAGAAAAAAAAGAAGCTGTTTTTTGAGTATCATAGCGGCTCGTTCCTTGTACAAAAACATACAAATGACATCACACGCTCTCGCTCTCTGCTCTCCTGCACACCTGTGTGTCAATGCCGGTCACAACTACACACACACATACTGAGTAGAGAGGCCTCGGCAGTCAAGACATGCAAGTGCTGCTTCTCCTGCATTCCCAAAAACACCTGCAATGCGGCACCTCGTCACAGAACAGAGGCAGAGTGTTACAAAACTGCAACAACAGACAAATCCTGCAAGGAATTACTGTCTGTGTATCTCCAGGTGCTAACTGGAAAAATATGTGCTAGATAATCCGCCATTAATCTCTGTCACAACCTCGCCACAGAAGCAGACGCTCGCAGTGATTCGCGTTGTCTGACCGCCGAATGTTTAGCAGTAATATAGCGTCGTGTCATTTGGGGCGCTTCCTGTTTCAAACAGTGTCATATTCGCGTGAGAATAAAATCGTACATGCGAAATTTAAATTTCAAGGTCAGCAAGAAAACATCATTTTGCACCCGCAGAATATTTCCTTATAGCGCTGATAAGAGGCAATGAAGCGCGCGGGCCTCGTGCAACTGTTGTTATATAATGTACCAATCAGCGACTCATGAAACCAATTTCACACAGTGACTAAATTCCCCCGTCTCTGTATCACTACACAGCCTGTTATCAGCCCCTTGGGCAATTTGTGTGTGTGTGTGTGCGCGTGTGCGTGTGTGTGCACCTACAGTCTGTGTGTGCATTTCCACACATTCTGTTCAGTCGCGGCGCTGCTGGGCCTCGCCGGAGGAAAGAGGCTTGGCGTTCGCGCCGGGCGCTTTCGCAGCCAAAACGCGGAGAATGTTCTGCCAGCTTTATCTAATATCTTTTCAAACACTTTGCATTCCTCTCGTAACTTGCACAACAACTTCTGCTCGACGCACTCTCCCCCCCCACCCGCCTCTCACCCTTGCTGCTCTGCCGGCTGCTCTCACAAGCACTCTATTGTTCCTTTACGTTTTCTACTTATGCATACGAATTTTAACAGTGTACCTTTTCCGGGCACGCACAATATCCTCGGGGCGAAGCGGAAAGATGACTTGCAGTTTGCAGAGTGTGAGTGAGAAACATGGTTTTCTTGCTGGTTCATCCTCATTCATATTGAAGCTCAACTGAAAATGCAGATTTCTTTTTTTTACTCATTTTGCAGAGCTGGAAAGATGGAACAAATATTTGTTTTGTCACACGCTGTTAGCACTTGTTAGGCTGTTGTACTTCACTTATTTCCTCATTTGCATTATTTACTGCAATATTGATTTATAGATTTATGGGCTGCGAGAGCCGCGGGGCAACACACACTTTATGGCACATTTGAATGCACATGAACTTGGGGAGTATTTGTTTAAAATTTACATACACTCTGTGCTCTCCTCGGAGTCATGCTTTTTCCCTGTATGGCTTCTTTCTTCTTTCCCCCCCCCCACATTTCTAGAGTTTGAGGCAACGCACGACGAGCAAAAGTACAGGAAGTTTAACCCAGGTGTCCCCCCAGGGGCTTCAAGCCGTTAATCAATCAACCCTTCCCACCTTGAAAAACAGCTCTGGGCTCAGATCTGCCCCCATCATCATTCTGTCACCCGCCCCATCCAAGCGCAAAAAACCCTCCACTCCCACAGCCACCACTTAAGACGCATACAGATCATTGCTTGAACTCAGTTTCACTCTTTCACTCTCCCTCCTCTCCTGTCTATTGAACCCCGATCCTGGAAACCCACAGTCCTTATCAGATCAGTGGGCGGGTTAGACTTCCGTTCAGTCGAGCGCGACGCCTGGAAGTTGGGCGCTGCAGGTGTGACGAGTTCTTGGAGAGAGTTTGTGTGTGTGTGTGTGTGTGTGTCTCTCATCGCCCGCAGGAGAGAGTTTACTAATCGGATTAGGGGAGATTATGACACCGACGTATTGCAGCGTCTTGGCCATTTGTGGGAAATGCAGTTCCCCCACACGTTTTTATTAAAAAAAGTGAATCTTCACTTTTCTTCACAGACACACACTAATAATTAAAGCAAGAGCAGTATGTGCACAGGCACTGATGTCAACATAGAAGCATATGTCTCACAGACACCACATAAGGGAGGTATGCAATATGGAATATGAACGTTGCTCAACTCCTCCTCCTCCTCCTCCTCCTCGTCTCAGCGCCTTGTAATTGCAAAGCATCCGTCATGTGAACGTCACATCACTCTGATTTTTAACTGATGCTTTTGGGTCAGAGGAACAAACCAGAATGCCGGGCTCAGATTGGGCAGTTCCTGCACGTCCATTTACAGGTTAACAGGGGTCTCCGGATTTCAACTCGTCTGACCTTCTCTTCCTCTCCGTGTCAGCTTCTCAACTCCTGTTCTTCCACATATCTTTCCATCTGTCATCCTTCTTGTTACAGATTAAAAAAAAGAGAAAAGAAAGGATATGCCCCTGCATCCTCAAACAAGTTTCCCTCCTTCTCCTTCTCCCACTCCCGTCTCATCCTCGCTTTTTTTTCTCACACACACCCACATACCATCCCCGGCATTGGCAAGCAGCGGCCCATCCAGCCTGTTGCATTCTCCCGTCTCCGCGGCGTTGGATGATCAATCACACGATTTGATGGTTCTTATTACAGGCCTGGCTGTCTGGGTCAGGAGGCGGGACTCTTTATTGTCGCAGATACGGGCAGCTCCAAAACCGCACATCCTTTAAAAGAGGAAGGCAGCCTCAGCCAGGTGTGATTTATTATCATTTTTTTCTTCCTTTTCAGAAGACTGTCAAAAGGCAGTTGTCCCTCCTTCTCCTCCCTCCCCCTTGTCTTTCTAAGAAGACATCCTAAAGTGCTTTGGCTGTACTCAGGTATTTATTTTCGACTATTCTTTTATTCTGTAAACTGCCTGAGCATCAGCTCGTCATCACTAGGCACTGATGTCTAGACAGTGACGCCGTTCGTTTTCCCTGCTCCTTATTATTTTATCCGCTTAATCGCGGCACGCACACAAGCGTGTTTGACAAAAATGATCTCCAAACACTTTTCTCCACGTCACAGCTCATGTTGCGGAGGCCTCTCGGAGAAGGAAACGTCTGATCCGGGGCTTAATCTGACAAAACCCTGTCGTCGGCCCCCTGCAGACGCATTAAATCTCGGAGACCGGGGACTTTGCTGCAACACGCAATTGCATATTTGTGCATTCACCACATTACAGGAGATAAAAGACACGGGGGAAACACAAACTTCCACACTTGCCAAGTCACTGACTCAGGATATTTTACGTTGTCTATTTGCCCCCTCTTTTTGCGCTCCAGCGCTTCCGTTTCAGCGCAGGTACACGGAACACCTTTTGAACACACTCCCAGAGCAGATGCAGGGGAATCTTAAGCATGCATAACAATGCCTGTGTGGCAACCTCTGTGCACTTAGCTCCTGGGGAAACTGTCGATACCTGCACACACTTACAACACCAGCGCGACCTTTTGTCACTTGCGCGTCAGTTAACGAGTTAACATCGGCTCGTCCTATTCATCAGCGCCTTAAGAAGTACGCTCATGTTGCACCTCCTCAAACAGAGACAGAGAGAGACATATCTCAGAGCGTGGGTGCACAGTGCTCAGCTACAACAGTCACGTTGCCACCGCGACGCCCAGGTGAGACACTGTTTGGGAATGCAGCCCACGATGCAGGCTCATTCAGCTCCTGCAGACTGTGGTAGCGGCGACGTGATTGATTTATGCCGCAGCGCGAACAGAGCGTTGATTTACACTGCAGCGCTAGCACCATGGCCGATGCCTGCAGAGGGAGAGAGAGAGAGAGAGAGAGAGAGAGAAGCCTCTGTGCAGAGCCAGAGTCCTGCTCCAGCCAACCTCAACGGTTTTACCAGAGCTTTAACAACCTGGCCACCTCTCCTGCCCGAACCATTATCGCTGGATTCCTGCGGCTGTTCTCTTCCAGTGCAGTTTGTTTCTGTGTTGTGAACAATGAACTCAGTATTTAGGCCAAACAGCATCAAGAAGCATCTCTCCAACGATGTTTACTGTACACATTCTTCCCCGTATACCTGTGGGTGTTCACGTCGAGCCCAGCGTAAAGAAGGTTAATGACACAGAGAGAACATGACTGAGCGCACTGTTCGCGGCTGTAGCTCGCAGCTCTTCCGCGGGTTAAAATGACACAGCACCTATTTTAGGCGGCCCGCTTGAGTGACAGCGCAACCCTTAAACCCTGACCTTTACACAGCGTGACCTCCACAGCCGAATAATGGAGACAGGAAGGTATTAGGGGTGGGGGGGAGGGGGTTCACGGGGTGCAACGGGGTCAAGCCCGAAATGATGCGTTCCTCGGCGGACGGCGGAGAATAAGGCCGCTGTGTTCCCCCGTTTAGACAATGCGGCCTCAGTTATTGGTCTATAATTTGGCCAATTGATTACCCCGATAATTGTTACCATAATGAAGTGGTGCGGAGAGCTGGCTGTTAGCTCAAGTGTTTGCGAGCATATTTTAATGCATGAACGAGTCCATGTGAAACATCGCAGGTGCGCGCGGAGCGGCGGCAGCAGCAGCGCATGCATGCGCACATGTTCGCGCTGCATGTTTATGGAGGCATCTGTCGCACATTACGTGATTGTGGGCTAAGGAATAAATAGGACGCCATCTCTTTCTTCTCCTGTCGCCTATTAACTCCTTCTGTTCACACGAATACTGATTCATCTGTCTCTTTTTCCCCCAAATAAAGGATCGATCGTTTAGTGAAATGTACAGCTGACGACATGACGTCTCAGCAATAACGGAAAACATTCCATTGCAAATCTTAACCTTTTAGATGCTGGAAACATTTCATATTGATATGACAGTGCTGGGAGTGACAATCGATGACACAAATGAACACAATAATGTGCATTGTTAAGCATTTGTCGATCAATTATTCATAAATAAGTGAGTAATCCATCAATTTGACTGTTAAAAACTGAATAGTGACGGTTTGTGGACAAAATACATGACATTTCGGAAACATTTTCTGATATTTTATCAACTCATTGATAAAAAAAATAATCAACAGATTAATCAATAGTAGTTGCAGCCCATCATAAAATGGCAACATCTTCTCTAAAAGCTACTTCTAACAGGTCAGGATTGATTGTTTCCTGTATCGTGGACATCTTAACGTTGGTTAAAACCATATGGCCGCAGCCATATTTCACAATTCGTACTTGCGATAATGAATCCATAACTTACGTTAATTGCAGCATTTTAAAAGAGAGAATTATAAACGTTTGAACACAACACGATTTTAAATTCAGAGTGTTTTTTTTTTTTACAGACAATCGTCAGGGCCTCATTCATAAACGTTAATCTCTCTCAATGCGGCTCTCTGTTGAGGAATAACACTTCACACAGACACACACACACACACACACACACACTCTGCATGGAAACTTAGTTTATGTGATTTGTGGCTGCGTTCGGTTGTACAGCCCATAAATGAAAGAAGTGCTTTTTAACCCTACAGGGTCCTGGAGAGGAGCTCAGCTGAGGGTCAGAGAACACCACAGGGAGGGGGTGACGGGGTCTTGTGCTCTGCTGGGTAAGCACAGAACCAGAGGGCAGTCGGGGGAAATAGCGAGGTCGGCTCAGAGGGAATCAGACGACACAGATGATATCAGGGCCGATTAGCACGGGAGCAGCAGTGTGTGTGTGTGTGTGTGTGTGTTGATAGACTAGGTCAGTGAACATGTCGACATTAATAGTAGGGGGGTTGTACATAGTTCACTGGTTCTCCCTGAGGGTCTGTGCAGGACTCACTACAGAGGGTCTAGACTTTAACAAACAGCGTTTTCATTGGGGGTGATCTGCGTGTGCTCTATTCAAACAAAACTATAGTGTGAGTGTGTCCGGTTTTATTGACTCTACGCAAAATACCCTTTCTCATATAAAGCACAAGTTGATGTGATCTGTGACTGTGGCCCTCTTTGTCTGCTGCTCAAACGCGCTGGAGTTCCCGAAGGGGCTGGAATGCCGCCTCATATCCAGATTTCCTGCTGATAAATCCAGGTGAGTGACAGGGATGACACGGACTTATCCCACGATTACAGGAAGCTCCTTGGAATTCTGGCTTCATCAAAGTGCTGCGAACTTCCCAGGCTGTAGTTTCCCTACTGAGCCCCACACCCCCCATCATTGAAATTCCCAATGTTCCCATCCAAGACACACTTTTATGAAAAAGAAATTGCAAAAGGTTAGCAACATATTGGGCCTACAGCCTTCGTTTTAGTCAACTCATGGAGAGAAAAACAATGGATTTGTTTGAGTTTACATAGCTGATCGCTGGAAAATTGCCACTCACATGCCTGTTGCATGATATCACGTAGAATAACAACAACAATAATAATAATAATGATAATAATAAAAAAGAATGCAAACTTTGAATATGTCTTACACTAGGCAAAAGCTAAAATAAATACCAACTATTTTGATAATCAACTAATCCGTTTTCTTTAGAAGTTGGAGCATGTTGGAGGTGAAAATCTGTCACCTCAACGTTCCTGTCCAAGCATGCAGGTGAACTGGTAGATTCAGTTATCCATTCAAAATCACGGTGAGCCAAAATGGCGGCCTCTGTAGAGAAGACCCGCTCCAAAAGCAAATATCAGAAGCTCATTCTGTGGTAATGGAAACAACAATGTATGCATTCAAGTGAAAAAAACTGTAAATCCTTTCACTTAAACCTTTAAATTAAAACAACAACTCACAACTTTCAGCTTCTTAAATCGGAATATATTTAGTTGGACATTTCCTATGGTCATTTTCACACGTAACGATCCAAACGACGACTCAATTAATCCAGAAAACGGATGAATCAATAATTCAACTAAAACAACTCTACGACATGATTTAACTGTCGGAACGGTGCACTGCTAAAAAAAATAAAAAATTCACCCAAACACCACAGCAATGACGACAAATGCACCCAAGCATGCCATGCATACATTTATAAGAAGCACGTGCATCACGGGGCTCTGTCTTGAAATTTGACTCCAGAGAACATCGTGTCCTCACACATACAAGATCCATAGATGAGAAAGAACACAGTGTTCTCTAAAATCCCTCAAGAGCACTTGATTTTTTCCCCAAATACTTTCCCTCAATTGGAAAACATGTTCCACAGTAGCACGCTTGAAATGTTCATTTTCCCTAATGGCAACGTTAGTAAAGTGAGCCGAGACTCGGTTGAAAGAAATATGTCGAGGGCGGTAAATGAAGTAAATAAACAACATTAGTGTCGTATTATTCATTTTCTTGTCCGCGCCGTTCCTCACCACACTGTTTTCCAGGCTTTTCTCTCTCTCGGTAGTTTAACACACTCACTGTACTCCAAACATGTACGCATCACAGAGAAAGAGCTGTGCTTTCTAGGAAGATGAGGTCACTTCATCAGCAGCAGAAGCTTCAACCGGAGTTAAACATGACGTTTTTCCGATTTGGACTTTTCTATTGTGTCAATGTGGCTGAACAACATGAGGCATGTGCAAATGGATGAATTCAGTATTTAAACAGAAGTATTCCTGTGCGTCTTTATTAGGTGCCTGCAGCCACAAGGCATACTAGTCAGAACCCTAGGGTTCTCACTAGAATGCATTGTGCTGCGAGCACATCTTGTTATCCTCGCGGCGTTTATTAGGTGCCTGCAGCCACAAGGCATACTAGTCAGAACCCTAGGGTTCTCACTAGAATGCATTGTGCTGCGAGCACATCTTGTAATCCTACGCGTTTATTCCGCTTGATATTACGCTTCCTCCCGTTTTTTGCCGCGCTTCTCCTCCCGCAGCTTTGAGAAAACCCCAACACAAGTTATATCAAAACGTGCGCCTTGATCGGGAATGGTGTGCTATGATTTTTCTAAGACTTTCGCGTAACCATGGCGACAGAAATCGCGAAAATGTAAAATAATTTTCACTCATTTCCACTCACACAATAATGGGAAACCGAAAACAACCAAGCCCACTTCGGAGCATCACAGTGTCGTCATACTTTAACGTAGAAACGTGGTTGGAACTTTAAACGAGTCACAAGACTTGGGACTTTTCTGACCTAAGTCAAAGTTTTGATCCATGTTACGGTTTTTAAACAATCGCAGTTTACGTTTTGTACTTTTTTTTTACGTTTTCAGATTTTATAATGAGTGTGTATTGCGTTGTGTGGGCGGTAGCTAGAGTGGCCCACTCTAGCGAGATCCAGCAAAATAATCACCAAAAATCTCTAAACAAACTCCTCTCCTGCCCACAATTTCCAACCTACACTGATAATTTTTACATCAAAACGTTGCCATGGGCGTCGTCTAACCCTGTGTGTGTTTTCATGTTCATATGACTTGTAGTTTTTCTTAAAATCACCTCAAAGCGCAGACAACTCCGGTCACACTCTCCATTGACTCCCATGTTAAAATGTCTGCTTTTGAGTTCTGGAAAAATCAAGACGAGGGTGATTTTAAAACTGTGATTTCTCTGTCAATTCTTGCCCGTTTGTCACAAATTTAAATGTGGGAGTTGCCGAAAGCCTCCTGACGCCCACAAACCAAAAATTTTATCTCTATCATCAACCGTTCTTGAAATATGACAACTTAAAAACATGCTGTTTTCTCAGCTTTCTCTGCTGGTTTTGGAGAGATAGAGACAAGCGTGTGTTTGCGTGTGTGTGTGTGCGTGTGTGTAAGGAGCAGAGGGGACTTTGGGAGGGGCTTGTCAGTCTCTCTGTATTCTTCCACCCAAAACTTTGACGTCTAACTCCTCCCACAGTTTTGAGAAAACCCCCACACATGTTATATCAAAACGTGCGGCTCGACCGGGACTTGTGTGCGATGACTATTTCTAAGCGTTTCAAGTAACCATGGCGACAAAAATCGCAAAAAACTGCCATATAACTTCCACATACACATGAATGGGAAACAGAGGGGCTTGTGAATCTCTCTCCCCCTCTCTCCTTTAAAACTTGGTCTTTTAAAGGGTGACTCCACCAAAAAGTACTTCCAAGGTGGATTGGATCCAAATCATATAACTTCCACATGCCGCAAGAACTGCAGGCACCCTCGAAATTTCGGCACGGAATTGCCGATCTAGTGTTAACTTGTAATCCCCCTTCAGGAAAGTTTGCCGCGCTTCTCCTCCCACAGTTTTGAGAAAACCCCCACACATGTTATATCAAAACGTGCGGCTTGGCCGGGAATGGTGTGCTATGTCTTTTCTAAGCGTTTCGAGTTACCATGGCGATAAAAATGGCAAAAAACTAAGAACTATCTTCCACTCACACAACAATGGGAAATGTGTGTGTGTTGCACCAGTGACAGACTCTGTTGAGATTCAGAAATAATCAGAGAAATCCTCTAAACAAACTCCTCTCCTGCCCACAATTTCCAACCTACACGGACAATTTTTACATCAAAACGTTGCCATGGGTGTCGTGTAACCCTGTGTGTGTTTTCATGTTCATATGACTTGTAGTTTTTCTTAAAATCACCTCAAAGCGCAGACAACTCCAGTCACACTCTACATTCACTCCCATGTTAAAATGTCTGCTTTTGAGTTCTGGGAAAATCAAGACGAGGGTGATTTTAAAACTGTGATTTCTCTGTCATCTCTTGGCCGTTTGTCACAAATTTAAATGTGGGAGTTGCCGAAAGCCTCCTGACGCTCACAAACCAAAAATTTTATCTCTATCATCAACCGTTCTTGAAATATGACCATTTTAAAACATGCTGTTTTCTCTGCTTTCTCTGCTGGTTTTGGAGAGATAGAGACAGAGTGTGTGCGTGTGTTTGCGTGTGTGTGTGTAAGGAGCAGAGGGGACTTTGGGGGGGACTTTGGGAGGGGCTTGTCAGTCTCTCTGTATTCTTCCACCCAAAACTTTGACGTCTAACTCCTCCCACAGTTTTGAGAAAACCCCCACACATGTTATATCAAAACGTGCGGCTCGACCGGGACTTGTGTGCGATGACTATTTCTAAGCGTTTCAAGTAACCATGGCCACAAAAATCGCAAAAAACTGCCATATAACTTCCACATACACATGAATGGGCTTGTGAATCTCTCTCCCCCTCTCTCCTTTAAAACTTGGTCTTTTAAAGGGTGACTCCACCAAAAAGTACTTCCAAGGTGGATTGGATCCAAATCATATAACTTCCACATGCCGCAAGAACTGCAGGCACCCTCGAAATTTCGGCACGGAATTGCCGATCTAGTTCCGCTTCTTATTCTCGCACCCCCCAAAAGTTTGGCACGCTTCTCCTCCCGCAGTTTTGAGAAAACCCCAACACAAGTTACATCAAAACGTGCGGCCTGATCGGGAATGGTGTGCTATGACTTTTCTAAGACTTTCGCGTAACCATGGCGACAGAAATCGCAAAAATGTAAAATAATTTCCACTCACACAATAATGGGAAACCGAAAAAAACCAAGCCCACTTTGGAGCATCACAGTGTCGTCATACTTTAACGTAGAAACGTGGTTGGAACTTTAAACGGGTCACAAGACTTGGGACTTTTCTGACCTAAGTCAAAGTTTTGATACATGTTACGGTTTTTAAACAATCGCAGTTTACGTTTTGTACTTTTTTTTTACGTTTTCAGATTTTATAATGATTGTGTGAGTGGTTTGTGAAGTGTGTGGGCGGATCGCTAGAGTGGCCCACTCTAGCGAGATCCAGCAAAATAATCACCAAAAATCTCTAAACAAACTCTTCTCCTGCCCACAATTTTCAACCTACACTGATAATTTTTACATCAAAACGTTGCCATGGGCGTCGTCTAACCCTGTGTGTGTTTTCATGTTCATATGACTTGTAGTTTTTCTTAAAATCACCTCAAAGCGCGGACAACTCCGGTCACACTCTCCATTGACTCCCATGTTAAAATGTCTGCTTTTGAGTTCTGGAAAAATCAAGACGAGGGTGATTTTAAAACTGTGATTTCTCTGTCAATTCTTGCCCGTTTGTCACAAATTTAAATGTGGGAGTTGCCGAAAGCCTCCTGACGCTCACAAACCAAAAATTTTATCTCTATCATCAACCGTTCTTGAAATATGACAACTTAAAAACATGCTGTTTTCTCTGATTTCTCTGCTGGTTTTGGAGAGATAGAGACAGTCGTGTGTTTGCGTGTGTGTGTGTGCGTGTGTGTAAGGAGCAGAGGGGACTTTGGGAGGGGCTTGTCAGTCTCTCTGTATTCTTCCACCCAAAACTTTGACGTCTAACTCCTCCCACAGTTTTGAGAAAACCCCCACACATGTTATATCAAAACGTGCGGCTCGACCGGGACTTGTGTGCGATGACTATTTCTAAGCGTTTCAAGTAACCATGGCGACAAAAATCGCAAAAAACTGCCATATAACTTCCACATACACATGAATGGGAAACAGAGGGGCTTGTGAATCTCTCTCCCCCTCTCTCCTTTAAAACTTGGTCTTTTAAAGGGTGACTCCACCAAAATGTCCACGTACTTCCAAGGTGGATTGGATCCAAATCATATAACTTCCACATGCCGCAAGAACTGCAGGCACCCTCGAAATTTCGGCACGGAATTGCCGATCTAGTTAGGTGCCTGCTGCTGCAAGGCATACTAGTCAGAACTCCCTAGAGTTCTCACTAGATTGCATTGCAGAGCAAGCATCTATTGTAATCCTACGCGTTTATTCTTCTTCTTCTTCTCGCGCCCCCCCAAAAGTTTGGCGCGCTTCTCCTCCCGCAGTTTTCAGAAACCCCCAACACAAGTTACATCAAAACGTGCGCCTTGACCGGGAATGGTGTGCTATGACTTTTCTAAGACTTTCGCGTAACCATGGCGACAGAAATCGCGAAAATGTAAAATAATTTCCACTCACACAATAATGGGAAACCGAAAAAAACCAAGCCCACTTTGGAGCATCACAGTGTCGTCATACTTTAACGTAGAAACGTGGTTGGAACTTTAAACGGGTCACAAGACTTGGGACTTTTCTGACCTAAGTCAAAGTTTTGATACATGTTACGGTTTTTAAACAATCGCAGTTTACGTTTTGTACTTTTTTTTTACGTTTTCAGATTTTATAATGATTGTGTGAGTGGTTTGTGAAGTGTGTGGGCGGATCGCTAGAGTGGCCCACTCTAGCGAGATCCAGCAAAATAATCACCAAAAATCTCTAAACAAACTCTTCTCCTGCCCACAATTTTCAACCTACACTGATAATTTTTACATCAAAACGTTGCCATGGGCGTCGTCTAACCCTGTGTGTGTTTTCATGTTCATATGACTTGTAGTTTTTCTTAAAATCACCTCAAAGCGCGGACAACTCCGGTCACACTCTCCATTGACTCCCATGTTAAAATGTCTGCTTTTGAGTTCTGGAAAAATCAAGACGAGGGTGATTTTAAAACTGTGATTTCTCTGTCAATTCTTGCCCGTTTGTCACAAATTTAAATGTGGGAGTTGCCGAAAGCCTCCTGACGCTCACAAACCAAAAATTTTATCTCTATCATCAACCGTTCTTGAAATATGACAACTTAAAAACATGCTGTTTTCTCTGATTTCTCTGCTGGTTTTGGAGAGATAGAGACAGTCGTGTGTTTGCGTGTGTGTGTGTGCGTGTGTGTAAGGAGCAGAGGGGACTTTGGGAGGGGCTTGTCAGTCTCTCTGTATTCTTCCACCCAAAACTTTGACGTCTAACTCCTCCCACAGTTTTGAGAAAACCCCCACACATGTTATATCAAAACGTGCGGCTCGACCGGGACTTGTGTGCGATGACTATTTCTAAGCGTTTCAAGTAACCATGGCGACAAAAATCGCAAAAAACTGCCATATAACTTCCACATACACATGAATGGGAAACAGAGGGGCTTGTGAATCTCTCTCCCCCTCTCTCCTTTAAAACTGGGTGACTCCACCAAAAAGTACTTCCAAGGTGGATTGGATCCAAATCATATAACTTCCACATGCCGCAAGAACTGCAGGCACCCTCGAAATTTCGGCACGGAATTGCCGATCTAGTTCTTTCTTTAGCTCCAACATATCAAACAAAAAGTAAATAACAAGAAGTTGAGCATAATCTTTACACAACACTTCCTGGAAATCTCTCCCACTCTTATCTTCCTAGAACAAAATGCTCCTGAGTGGATGCCTTTAATTACACAGTAAATCCTAATCCCAGCCTGCTTGTGCGCTCATTAGTAACCGTGGAAACAGATGTAATCTGGCACTTGTTTTCTGCGCGGCGTGTGTTGGAAGTCTGAGTGTGTGTGTGAGAACAAAAGGGAAAGTGCGATCAACGCGAATAACAATTCAATTTAAAAAGGTAAACGCGATGTTTTAAGCGACAGATTGAGTCATATTTGGGGGGGGGAGTGTGTGTTATGTGAACGTGAGTCAGTGTAACGTCCCTCTGAGGTTTACCAAGACACTGCATGTGTGTGTGAGAGGGACAGCGTCTACATTCAAGACTGTGGGGCTCGCCACACGCAGCCACCAGGGAGGAAGTGCTAAATGCTTCACTTCCTGTGTGTCTGGGTCCGTCTCCAAAGCCACGGTAGACACAGAACAGGCCGGTCAGACAAGCCAGGTGGCTCTCCCAGAAGGCCATGAAATAATAGTTTATTCTTAACACCCCCACACACACACACACACACACACACTCTATACCTCACACAAATCCATTCCTCCCCTCCACTACTTCTCTATTCAGTCTCTCCCTTTAAGACGCTCCTGCATACCTCTGCACACAGGAGTCCCCCCCCCCGGAGTAATTCTCCCCATCCTCACTGCACCCCATTACTTATAGAAAATGACCTCCCCCTTCTTCGTCTTTTACTATCCTCCCTCCTCCTTCAGTAGCCCTCCCGCTGCGATGCGGTTGGCTCCTTTGATCTGGCCCAGTGCTCTAATTAGAAGGAAGTGAAGTGTAGGCCAGCGAGGTCACCATTACCCGCGACCCCTCTCATCGACCACTCCAAATGTCGTTAGAGAGCAAGACGTTCTCACGGCGTTGACCCGCTGGCCACGATGGCAGGAGGATCTGGATCGCGTTAGGGACCCCCGTAAAAATCAGGCACAATTTACATCTAATTTGAGCCGCTGCAGAGGTCAGTGTGCAGAGTCTCGTTAGTGTCCAACCCGGGGAGGGCGGGCGCTGGGGGGGAGACTATATTACCACTGGACCAAAGTGGCTAAGAAAGGTTAGAAGTTCATGATAAACAGAACAACCCGGGTTTGAGGCTGAGAGCTTGCAATAAACGCGAGAGAGCTGGGAACGCAGGTTTCTGATTTATCATGAAAGCCAGGATTGGGACTTAAAAGTTTTCGAACCGAGATGAAAGTTGGGCCCGGCCCGAGTTGAAGCATTTATCATAGACGCACTTGGATTTTAAGATATAGAATACTCATAAAAGCAATGACTGGGCTTAGTTAGTGGATAGGAGTGATGAAACAACATGTATGACTACTGCTTTTGATCATGGCTGTAAAGTAGCAGGGGCTTACTGTGTGTGTTGAGGGATAATGTGTCATTACTTGAGGGATGTGAGTCACCAGCACCGGCCGGCACACACATAAACCAACAGACTTGAGGAAGAAATGACTGCTAATCACACTTTGACTCTGCTTGTTAGGGGTATTTCCTCTTGCTCACTCAAACTCCCAGAGCGATTAAATCTCCCAAAGCCCGTCGAATCACCGTTGTGCCATGGTTTGAATAAAGGGATTCTGGCAAGCAGTGCAACCTACATGGCAGCATGGTTTGCTATACATCTTAGGCCACATGAATGATGTTCATTGACTTGGACAGCCAAAACAAAGCTTTATCCCTAACCTTAACCATCACCACAAACCAGCTCCTCAGAAACGAGGTTCTACCTTATTAGAAACCACCCCGAGAACTGCCGGCCCTGACGAGGTCGGTGTTAGTACACAGAAGTAAATGAACACCACTCACATCAATGATGTGTGTGTGTGTGTGTGTGTGCATGATCACTCTCAATTTCCCGCAAAGGAAAACTAAAAAGGGGGGAGGGGGGAGGGAGGGTTTTGAAGGTAACACCATCAAAGCTCGAGGGATATTTTACTTTAGTTAGAGAAAGAACACATCAAACGACAGACCCCAACCTCCCCCGCCCGTCCCTCACTCACTCACTCTGCATTGTGTCGTTGTAAAAATTAAGGGGGTTGGGTGAAAAAATCCATATATCTGGCAGGAAAATGACAGCTCAGCGACAGTTCAAAGAACGGTGTCAGGAGTGGCACGGCGATGATTTAATACGCCATGAAAGTATACACCAGCGTGGGTACGTCTTCCCATAAGCTCATTATAATTCCCGATCCTCAATTGAGGGCAATATTACCAAATTGCTGGGTGTATTTTCTGCTACTTTAGCTCCCACGGAGGTGGTGAGAGACGTCCGGGTGCACGCAGGTGTGTTCACGTGTTAAAAGAGTGACAATGTTGATTTATAGAGCGAGAAGGCACTACGTGTAATTATCATGTCATAGATTTTTTTTTTGTATGAGCTGAGAAGAAGGTTGGGGGGGGTGGGGTTCAAAGTATACATAAGTATGCATATGTACATGTGCTGCATGCACATGCTGCTCAGTGTCTGGCTGTCATTCAGGGTTGATTTAGGGTGGATTATGTTAATCCATACCTTCTCCGCGTCTGTGGCTCCAGATGATTTCCAAGTCGTCTTCGGTCTGGAGCGGGGGAAGCGCGGAAGTCCCCTAAAACGGAGCAACCACCGGAGCTTAAAGGGAGAATCTGTTCTTTTTAATTGATCAGGAGGAACACAATGTAGGATTTGCTCTTAAGGTCCCCCCTTCCCCACAGTCAGTGGACGAGGCAGGACTTTTAATATACACACATTCATTCATTCAGAGCAGGTACAGTAGTCTATGTCATAGCGTTTTATATGAATATGATTATGATTGTTTTATTTTTCAAGATACTAGAAACAAAAACATATCCCGAGTAGAGGAACAGGACTGGTGTGTCATGCTTTTTTTTCCCTTCCTAAAAGTTTCCCCGCAGTGACTGCCCTTCCTTTGGGGACGCTTACACAATCAGACACACACCCCTAAAGGAATGCTTCTTCCTTTAAAAGAAGAACAAACATTAGTTATCAGCGATGACTTACTGGCAGTCATTTTTGGAACAGTGGTACCTCCGTCTATTCATTACAACCGTACAGAATGGAAAATCGCCGGACGGTGGTATCCTGAGGAAAAGCTACGGATTGGCGAGATGACATTGTCTGCCAAAAAGCGAAAACATCCTCTCCTTTCTAAGTGTCCTCTGGGTTACGCTCACGTTCTGGTAAGACACTTTATAAAAAGCCGTGTTTCCGTCGAGGTACAGTTCGGTTTGGTACAGTGCGCCACAGTTTGGGACGGTAAAGGCCTTGGTCAGGCTTGCATTTCGGCTGACAACAGTGCCCTTACTTGGTAGGCGGGGTTTGCTTTGTGCGCGATGGCCCTCGCGTACAAAAAAAGTTGCAAGGATACCTATTGACACCATTTTCTGATAGAACTAGCACTCAGTAGATGAGGATGTTGAATCCCTTCCATTAGAAAACTATGTTAATATAATACAACTCACCATATGCTGATGACGTGACTATTCTGACTTACCCGGTTAAATAAAGGTAAATAAATATGTATCACAGTCATAAGCAGAGAATCAAGGTGAAATCAAATAGAAGCAAGAGTCTTTGAGTGCGTTCCACAGGTTAACCCCACTGGCTACACTCAAGCAAGAGAGGAACAACCAAATCAGCTTTGTTGTGTTGTTCTAAGTGTTGTGGATATGGAGCGTGAGACTAATGTGGGTGAATTCCCTTCACCAAATCCCCGTCTTAACGGTTCTCCCTTGAACACAAACACCGCCTCTGTTGCTCGCGATTCCTGCATGAACAGAATTATTATCCTTGTCAGTGCAGATAAAAGAGCAGAGGCCTGTGTGGCTAATGCCTGAGCATCTGTTTGATCCTGATAAAAAAAAAAAAAAAAGACCTGCAGCAGATAACAAACACAGTCACACAGCCACTCTCTCTACCAGCAGCAGGAAGTTATTCATTCATTCCCATAACCGGAGCAAAACCTGCCACTCCCTGCGTCTCCTTTTCTGTGGTAGGTGAGGGTTTCTGTGGTAAATTGATTTAAACAAGACTATCAGCTGATTGATGCCGTCGCTCTGATTAGATCATTACTGTGGAACTTTGGGGGAGGGCTTTGGTGTGACCCAGGGAAGAATTTTGGAGTAGATCCAATGAACATTGCAAGATTGAAGTGTTGGAATGGAGCCCTTAGTAGTTTCTCTTAAGTCCCTCCTCCCTTTCTTCCTCCTGGAATCCCTTTAATTTCTGTTTTTATGGGCACTATACTTGATCAGACTGTTTCCTTTATTGTGCATTTTAAATTCTTTATGCAACGTGCTTATAACTTAACGACAGGTCCTGTCACATGTGTAAAATTGACTGTATTTAAAGCTGCAGTGCGTCACTTTTAAGTGATCCCTGTTCTGTTAAAGATGTTATTATTCTGTCTCTGTGAGGTGTGGCAAGCAAAACTATCAGACCTGAAGGAGGGAGTGTTTGTGTGTAGGGATGGGGATCAGGAAAAATGTCAATAAAAATCAGCAAAACCATTTTAGTCATGTCTGGGCTGTTTATTTCTTCTGTTTGGGAGAACAATTTTTGTTACACAGTTGGAGAATGATGTCTTTGAAATGACTCAGCACAAATATGCTATTAACAGCTTCACAGTTCATAAATGGTCTGAAATGACTGAAATGTATCGGAATAATATCGGTATCGGTAGATACTCGGGTTTTGGATACCGGTATCGTACACAAAAAAGTGGTATACAGCAGCAGGGTGGGGGCAGGTGGGTTCAAGAGGTCTTTATCCGGTCAATTGGCTGAACGACGGGGGCTTTAGTGAGCAACAGAATTCACCTGTAAATCTTTCCATGGGTACTTTTTTGAGTTTTCGGGCCGAATCCGAACTATTTCGCAGCCGCCTCGCTGGACTGTCGCCGGGCGACACAAGATCTTACTGTTGCTACACTGAGAAAGTCGTTTAAAAGTTACTGTTGCTGTTTGGGATCGGAGGACTTCTTTCTCTCTGGCCCGCAGAAGACCTCTGCCCAGCAGGCCCTGAACCTCGACCCCTCACCTGTCACCTCAGGGCCCGAGCAGCCTATCAGGTCGCTCCCCGAGGTGGGCCGCCGCTAAGCACACCAGTCACCTGACAAGAGGTGAAGCCAATGATTTTCTGCAATGACATGGGAGACCCTCTCGCGCTTACTCCCGCACACACATCATGTCACCTCTGATCCCTGTGTGTACACACCTGAACACCTGATACTGTTGAGTCTGGCTGTCGCTCACATTCGTCTCTTCACCTACGCCATTTTTTCCTTTTGGTCTTTCCCTTTCTCTTTCTTTCTCTCTCTTATTCTCTTTTTTTTTTTGTGCTAAGGCCTTAAGGGGCCGGAGAGAAAAATCACCCCTGACAGATGCTTTTGTGTTCTTGTACTTTTATGAGATATAAACAGGAGGGAGAGGGAGCTGGGTTTGACAAACACACACACTCTCATAAAAATTACTGTACCTTTATGAACGAGGAAGGTCAATAAACAACTAACACACCCGTTCAAACATCCGTTCAAACAACAGCATACTGCACACACACACACACACACACAGGGAGAGAGAGTAGTAAAGGTGAGTGCGACTGAAAGTATCTTGCACTGCTAAATTTAAACCTGAGCTTTAAGTGGGTCTCCGCTTTTTATGTCTATCGCAGCTTTGTCTCAAGCACAAAGTACACAAAAAGCACACACACACACACACACACTCTCTCCCTCTACCACAAACACACAAGAACATGGTCTGTTTGTGTGTTAATGATTAGGAGAAGGAGCCATTTGCTGGCAATGGGAATGTGGGCAGTGGTTTCCTAAGTGGTGCTATCTGGGTTACAGGGCCAAGGCTGCGAGGTTTCTATCTCTCTCCTCTGCTTCACGTGGAAAAGATGCAAACACTGCAAACTGATAGATTGACCTTTTAAATAAACAAAATTACTTATAGTAATTTACTGATAGTAAATCAGCCTAAAAGGACCATAAAGTTGAAGCAACACTTCTGTAAACCAACTGCAACAAAAATAAATGTAATGAAACTTGGCTTTGCAGGAAATCATATTTTTTTGAAAATTGTAATAATATGGATTAAGTAGGACTGGGTAATATATCAATATGATATATAAAAAATATACATGGAATCAACGAAATTCCACCAAATAACAATTTTAAGCCTAATTATTTATGTTATGCTAGAAGTTGACCATAATATATAAGGTCAATTTCATTGTTTCTTCATTTAATGTTAAAAAGCCAAAGAAATATTACCTGAAATCAAAGGTAATAACTGTATTTTAAGCATGTAATACAGTAAAAAAACAGTAGATATTTTATTGGAGTATATTAACAGTGTATTGTCACTCTCCTTTGAGAGGCACAAACCTTTTTAGAAGCCCAGAGAAATCATATATATCGGGATATATCCTAAAATTAACGGGATATTATTTATAAGCCATATCGCCACGCTTTTAGTTCAAGCTGAGCTGAGAGACAGTGTGACGGCAAATGTTCCGAGACTGAATTCACCGTGAACAAAAAAAAAAGTTGTTTTTAGTGTCAACAAATAATAAAACGATTGTTGTGAAAATCTGAATAATTAAGTCAAGGTTAAGTAAATAGAGTAAAGACTGTCAGGTGTCGAGCGGTTATCTGATGTGGTGACTCATAGTCCCAAGTGTTTACTGTTGTGCCTACATTTTAGACTTTGTTTCTTCTATTTCACTTCCTGTGCCTACTAGAAACTGGGTCACGGTGCACGTTACAAGAAAATCCCCAGATACCGTCGGAGGTCGTCATCTCCGGAGCTGTGACTCCTGAGTCGACGAGGGAACTGTGAGAAGCGGCCGGCGATAAAAGCCTGCATCTGCCTGCAAGCTCAGCTCTGCACTTGTGTGTGTGAGTGACGGCTGTGTCCGAGCCGAGTGACAGCGACCCGTGTGAGTGTTGAATCGTAGTGACAGTGCTTTGGGGGAGAAGGAGAGGGATGACTCCTGTGGACAAGCGACCTCTGACCCCCCGATGTCAGAACTGAGGCGTCCCTGAACAATAGCACGAGCGGACCAAGAGGCCGAGAAGGAAACAAAAAAAAAAAAAGAAAAGCTAACCGGCTTTAGGGTCTTCTCTACCTTCACTGATCCAGTTGTGGAGCCATATCAGTGTGTCCATCTCTGACACTAATGCCGTTCTAATGAGCCCGCTGATAATGCCGGCTTAACCACGGGGATATGAGGGGAGGGGCAAAGTGTCAGGGGTTAATGGGGAGGAGGGAAGAAGGATTTGAGGAACATCAGGATGACCGAGCAAGTGTTGGAACCCAACCACAGGTGTGTGAGTGCGTGTATAACTCAGATCACACTTATGCGAGTGCAGTGTAGAAACCCCATTATCAAACAGTTTTTAGTTCACTAAAGCACAGTAAGTCATTTCTGCTCTCCATCAAAACAAATCCAAAAAAAGACCTAGACCTGGACGTCATAGCAAAGACAGACGGCCCAATTCCTAGAGATATAGATTCAACCAGTGTTGGAAACATTTTGGCTAATCGAAGTACACGACTGAAGAAAATACACAACATTAATCTCGTTGTTTAATATGTTAATGCAGAAATAGGACATATTATACACTAAACTCGCATAAAACTCAGAGGTTTATAGCAACTGTAATCCCATGCACACAAAATGAGATGCGCATCGTAAAATATGAAACGTTAACTTGATTTACACTTGCGGTCTCCAGTGTACTTAGCTGCATTTTACTCCACCGCACCATGTACAGTTAATTAATTATCACCCCTATTGCTGTTACCTTTTTTTTTAAGGCTGCATTTTAACACCATACCCAATAATAATAACAGGGTTTAATTTGTCATACAGAGTTACAACAGGAAGATTTACCTTTGCACGTTAGAGAAGAGCCACACTAATCTTGGCTTAATCCCCGTTACGAATAATGTATTGCGTCTTTGCATTGCAAACACTGAGCACTTAAGTTTGATGATATGATGATGCAGAAAACCCGTGAAACAGATTTGAAACCATAAACACCATTGTTTCACTACAGGCGATGAATCCCCGCGTGAATGACAACTACACAGTCGTGTTTCGCTGTCTCACACACACAGCACAGAGCATAGAGAGCATATTGACCAAGCTTTTTTTTTTACCATGCCCTACAGGCAAGTTGGTTATGGAATTAACATTAATCACGTGCTGCTAACACAATCTACTGCCTGTTACAGAATATTTGCCAAACAGTACAACAAACAGTGCGCACTGCCTTCAAATGAGAGACTCTCGTGTTTAAGACTTGGGTTGTTATGGAAAATATGTCCACAACATTTCATCTTTAAGATGTTTTCATCCAGCTCATTAAAACCTTGCTGCTTACTCACCTCCGAGTGAAGTGTGTGGCCCTGTAGCCGTTAACAGCTCCCGTTGTTTATCCCATCTGCGTGTCGCTGATGTAAACAGGCCTACTGAAAATAATGTGAGCAGAAAATTGACCCAAAACACACTAACAAAACAGTGTAGAGCTGCGGCAAAGTGAGAGTTCTCTGTGGTTTTCAACTACTTTTGCAACTTTCAGTCCATTGTTAATGAAATATTTATTAGTGCGGCTTTAAAATAGTCAATAAAAAGCTTTGGACATGAGCGAATGCAACCCCTTTACCCATCAAAACACCAAAAAGTAGGTGCTTACCGATGCACTCGTCTGCAATAAACATAGAAAATGGCCATAAACACAACTTGGCTAACCACGTTTGAACTAAAGCACCCTGCCCTAGAAACTTTAACGCTGCAGAATGACATGCAATGACATTGTGTAAAGGGCCTTTTTCACCTGTCTATCTTGGCCTGTGTGTGCCTAAAGCAAACTCATTGCTCAGCCTGGAATCTGCTCTGTCCACACAGAGCCTCTTTGAGCAGGGAGAGGCTCGCGAAGACAGACCTAAGGCTGGAGTATTGACTCACCGGCCGACAACCTTATCACGGTGAGAACCTGCACACATGATGAATGAGTCTATGGCGCGGCAGATAAGGCGACAGGTAAGCGGAAGGGTCACGGGTATAGAGGGTCGACTGCCCCCCCGCTATTACAGCAATATATAAGCGGAGCATACATATCTTTGTTTCCCTGTGGTTTAGACAGAGGTCAGATATGAGAGACTGGGGGAGAAGGACGCCTCGAGAGGAAGCTCAAACAGGTTAATCTGCCTTTTAAGGGTCTGTTAACCACATACAAGCTGTCAGAAACACGTCCGGGTGCTCGCTACACACCAGCATGTGTGTGAGCCGAGGAAAGACACACAAACACACAAGTGTGTCGGCGCGCAGACACACATACACACGCACACATTGAGTTCAAGGGGCCACTGAGTGCAGGGCAGTAGGTGTGAGATTACAGGAGCGGGGCCATCCAAAGGACCGCCTGCTCCTATCTTTATTTAACCACTGATTAGACGGACTCTTTGAAGGCCCCTTTAATAGCCGCAGTGATGGGGCTCTTAAAACCTGGAGGCTTTTTTCACCTCTTTTATTGATTCCTCCTCTTATGACACCAATAAAAACGCCCACACTCCCGTTGACATGGCTTTCCGTTTCTCCCACTTTGCCTTTTTTGTCCCTCTCTCCTCTTCCTGTTGCTCCCTCTGCTGCTCGTGTTTTTTTTAACCATGTCTCCACTTTTCGTCACGCGTGGTCCGACTTGCCGCCGTCCCGTCTTCCTCCCCATCTCATTCAGGTTTGACAGTCGGCGCTGCGTTTGCGCCTCAAGCTAAAAAAGAAACAACAGCTTGAGCAAAAGGCTCCAGACGAGAAATTTTGGTTTCCTGTTGATTTTTTTTCTCTGTGTCATGTTTCACAAACTGTACGTGAGAGGAGACGTGTTCCAACAGCACAGAGGAGAAAAGCGAGCTACTTGGATTAAGAGATGGAGACATCTGTAGCAGGTATTCAGGTGTTTGATATAATTCTGGTCATCATCTTGGATCCTGTTTGCCACAAAGCAGGCAGCTTTCGCGGTGTCGAGCTTGGAAATGAAAATTCCCCCCGTTCGGTTTCTGCCGAACGGTATCCGTGCATGAACCCATTGGCTGCCTTCAGTTTCATTATCCACAGATTTCTATCAGATGAAGTCACCTCGTTAATTTTTTACAGCCGTTTTAACAGCACCATTGTTTTTCGGACTTACTCTTGTTATACAGAGCAACAAATGCTCGTAAAAGCAAAAGCAAACACGCCGAGGTGTTGTTGACTGGCAAACAACCACATCAAAATGTGACTGAGTCACATACAACAATAGGTAGAAAATAGTAGGATCTATTGATTTTTTCTTGATTTCTTTACAAAATTAAAGTAAACATCTAAAACTTTTGGACCCGTCAACAATCCAGACTGATAAATGAGTTATTAAGTTGACATAAACAGCCATTTCTAAAAGCTTGTACCATTGTAATGTTTCTAATAACTCAACATACAGCACATGCTGTACTTTAAGAGACACATGTCCCATTACGATCTTCAAGCATCTTAAATATCAGTTCCTCAGTTTTAAGATGCTGAAGCCAGACAGAACGCAGTATTCCTGTTTGACATGTGACACGATACAGACACCGGAGTGATACTCCGTGATTCTGATAATGAAGGACAACGTACAGCAGTCAGACGAGGCTTTCTTCACCCTTGACCTCACGTCCTCCTGGTTGTGACCCCTGCTGATTCAAACAGCCTCCACTGTCTGGCCGCTAGCTCATTTGACCATGACCTCTGTCACAGCTCAATTCCATGGGCACGGACCTCCACATTGTGTTGCACTGCTCATTAAAGAGCGTGACACTGGATAACTTTGTTTCCTCATCGATTACCCAATCTGGCATTAAAGCCAATTCCCGTAAAAGCTTTGTGTTTAACGCATCATTAACTCATTGAGCAAATTTTGTTTATGATGCCTCAATTGGTCTCCGTTGAGCTACAGTTGCTTTTCGTCTACTGAGAACCGACTGTCTGAAGTCGGTCTGCGGAAGTCTGGAGGCGAATCTAATATGTGTGAAGCAGGAAGGGAGTTGTTTCGTTCCAAAGAATCTGACCTACATGAGTTTAACACACATTCATCATGTCTTTGATTCTCCATTAATCGCAAAAGCCACGGAAAGCTTGATGCGACTGATAGCGATGATGGAGCATCTCTAATACGGGCAGATTTGGTCAGATCACACCCCGGCATCTGAGCTGTAACCTTAGAGGCTCTGTAGCAAAACGACTGGTTCTGATCCCATTACAGACTCATTGATCTTTGTCTGGCTCCTGTTCTGCAACGTCAGCCCGGGGATTGTATCGATTCCAGGTAGAATCAACAGAAGCGCTGACCAGCCATCATCGACTGTCTCGGAGGATAAATACTTTGCTGCTGTGATCCCATCGGGCCGAGAAAAACTCAATAGTGAGGGCCATTTCACACTGATAATTGTAAACAAACACAAATTATATCATTAAGCCATCGCATGGAAGTCAACAATGTATGGCTGCATGCATGCTTGGGGGATTAGACTGACGTGTTTTCACACACTGCATAACACAATGAGGATCAGTTCAGGTGTTACAAGACTGCACAAAAACTTCCCCCAAACTGTTTTACTCAAGGCTAGGGCTGGGGACCAACCTTCAATACTTCTATGGTATAGACTGGTTATCACATTTCCTCTGCACCACCTAATATCAAAAATGTGTTGTCATTCAATATCACGTTTCAGGATCTAAGACAGGAGTTCATGGTGTGCAAGAGGTTAGGACCAGAGAAGAAGAAGATGGGGGGCTAACTGCATGGAGAGGGTGGTACTTGGTTTCATGAATGAAGGAATGTCAAGACGATCTAAAGTTCAGAGATATGAGAAATATGAGAGCAGAAAGTTGCTCAGTGTTCTACTGCAAGAAGATGACTGGACCAGCTATAACGTCTGAATTTTACTGTTAGGTGTAAAACTGGTACAGAATCATTCAAGAATCAGTATCAAAATCCAGATATAGTCTCCTAAAGAACTCCTAAAACCCCCAAGACTTCACCCACTCATTATCTCACTCACTCAAAGCAGATGGCACAACAGCTAAGCTGGGGACTGGCACCCTAAGACAGATCAGACACACGTGATTAGGGATATTTAATCAACTAATTTACAGCGCAATCTCTTGCACCCCATGAAAACCTCTGATTCCAGAATGCCTCATACATATTCTCCTCCAACCCTGGACAGACGAGGTGATGAAATATAGTGGAAATAGTGTTGGGTATCATTTAAATGTTATCTGTTCTGGTTCTGATACCAACTCGGCTCATCAATTCCAGTTCTTATCTCAAATTGGGTCAAATATTAAATAATGAGTCAAGTCCAACAGATGTAATCATTTAAGTCGTGCAGAACGTGTACCTGTCTGTTGTGCTGATGATGTAATAGTAATAATAATAATAATTATTATAATAATAAAAATAATAACGATAATAAACTTTATATGCATAGCACCTTTCATACAAGGATTGCAGCTCAAAGTGCTTCACAATATAAGGGAAATACAATTTTAAAAGAAAAGAGATGCAAATACAACAATAAAACACAACATAGGGTGGAATAAAAAGGAGCTAGTTGGAGGCTAGAGTAAAAAAGGTAAGTGAAATCTGGCTTCTAGTGTGTTCCAAAGTTTAGGGGCGTAAGTTAACAAAGGCGGCATGGCCAATTTCCTTCAACTGTCGTGGGGAACCTCCAATAAACCAGCAGCGGACAATCACAGTGTTCTTTGCGATACATATAGCTAACAAGGGAGTTGACAATGTAGCTTGGTCCTAGCCCATGAAGTGCTTTGTATACAATGAGGAGGACCTCTAAATGTTACAGGGAGCCAGTGTAGGTGCAGCTAAGACTGGACTAATGCTCTCTCTTCCTGGTTCTGGTGAGAGCAGCAGAGTTTTGGATGAGCTGAAGTCTGTCAGTGGTTTTCTTTGGGAGGCCAGTAACAAGTGCGTTACAAGAGTCAAGTCTGCTTGAAACAAATTGTATTTGTTTTTCCCGGGGACCCACTGCCCTGAAATTTTTTTTGCCCCAGAAATCTCTGGGGCAAAAAATTGGTTATGTAAAAGGGTTAGTTGGGGGATGGGGCAAAGGGCAAATAATGAATTCAAGCTTACTGGGGAGACGGAGCTGAAAGAGAGGGCGGTTGGGGATGAGGTTGTGCAGCTGAAGCAATGGGTCGATCCTCAAAGTGGTAAGGCAAACAAGATGAATTAAAAATAAAGCAAGTAGTAATTATGTAGAGTTTTAGGTAGCCCACGGGCGGAGGTGGGGAGTGGGTAACGAGGCTTGCTTTAGTAATCCCTACACTGACCTAGTTTTATAAGGTCAACTAATGATGTTATGCCAGCTGACTTTTTCAACCCCCATTTACACCCATTCTTAATCCCATCAGCTGACTGCTCCCCCAACCAGCCCCCGACCAAACCGCTCACCTCAAATGAGTCATGCAATTTACAGCCACTGGCAAATTGAGCGATGTCTGTAGGTTGTCCCGACAACATACCACCCAAGTACATATCTTTTGAAGGGGAAGGTTTCCAGCAGCGGCATGTTTATATAATAATAACATATATCCGACAACGGCTGCGTTACCAGCAACTCGACCTTGACGGCTTACCAACACTAAACATGACCTTAAAATACTCGCAGGGTGAGACACAACATGACTTTAGCCACTTTTTTTCTTATCCCCAGCTCAGCCAGGTTCAAATCCGAATGGTCTTTTGACATATCAGGTCCGGCATGCAATGTGGACATTCTTGCAGTGAAGACAAGGAGGATTAGAGCGGTAGAATCTGGGTTAAAGACACTGCACAGTCCATCTGTTGTTTTGATTTTCACCTCCAATGACCACAAGCAACGTAAATGCCCCCCGTTTCCCCATTGCCTTAAATCATTCTTCATTTCACCAGCGTAAACAAGGCAGTGTAAATACTGAAGCAGAGACAGAGGTATGTGAGCCGATCATAGCAATAGGAGAGTAAAACACATTCATAGCGATGACAGAGAAGCAATAGTCATAAAGCTTTGGCACAAGCTTTGCTTCAAACATCTCTAAAGGTTATAAGATTCACAATTTCCCTCAACCCAAGGCCCCCCCCCAAAAAAAAATAAATAAATGGAATTCATGGCAAACATTTATCTTTTTTCCCCCTTTATCTCCTTTTCTTTTGAGCACAATTGTTGTCTCCCTTTGTGAACCCCTTTGTCTTTATCTGGCTTCGGTGTATCTCAGTCTGTGGCTGTTTCCCAGGCTCCTACAGCTGATAACCCAGCTTAGTGATTTCCACACAAACACACTCAGTCGTGGACACACACTTCTTACCCGGCCACAAGCTTGCAAACACACACACACACACACGTACACACACACACGTCTGCCTCAACTCTCGTCTGTCTTCACACTCTGGTCTTATAGCTACAAACACAGGGACACCTCTGCAGACAGAAAGCCATGTTTTATTCAGGCCCGAGCCATTTGACTGACAGTGCTTCACAGTCAAATGTCTCCTCCCACACTTCCCAACAACATTTAGCATTTAAAGCAATAATTTAATTACAACCAGATTAGGTAATACTCTCACTACAGATTTGTTTTTTCTCTCAGTGAACACCCATGACTAATCTTTTTAATCACATTAACTAATAATCAGTGTCAGCATAAACTCATTAACACACCGCGATGTTTGTCCAATCACTTGGTTTATTTATCCGGGCACGTAAACACATCATCTCATTTCATTTTCATTTTGAATTTATGTACGTGCCGTAAAGGTCACGGAATGTAAAGTGGGGTTTCTATAAATAACAAGTGATGGCGGAAAATTTAATATCCATGAACTATGTGCAGAAATGGGGATTTCTTTTTTTCTGACAGAAAATAATGCAAAATATGATATAGTTCTGCAATTTTTTGATTAAGCGCATTGATAAATTCATACAAATGTTGTTTTTTGAGAAAAAGATGGACCTACAGTGACTTAAACATCACCTATTTATCACCTAATTATTATTTTTTATTTGTTTAAAGTCTGACTCTCATCTGTAAAACAAGGGCCTTTCTGTTCTTGAGCTATATACTGTAAGTCAGTTCCCCATTGATTATCTAATTTCGTCACACTCAATCAAGTCGAAAACCATGAACGCTGGATTTAAACAACATCAATGTTAAACAAGCTAATTTGTAAAAGACACACATTCCTATGGAGTCTATGTTTCACCTTTTTAACTCATTTAAGAAAATGATGTCATTTACCAAGTGAAATGCTGGCAAGACACACGAATGTTAAAGGACTTGGAAATGTAATGTATAAATTGCTTGCATCTGTGTGTCGGCAGCATAAAAACGTGTCTGTATGTTCTTGCACAACGGAGCCATGTGGCCCTTTAGTAATGTGGCCCTCCCATGTGTCTGTTCGGGGACCGTGGACCCAACACAGAGGCAATTTTATACCACTGACATAAAAAGGGGAAAGAGGGAGTAAAAAGAAAGGAAGAAAGGATAAATCAAGCCCAAAGAAAGACAAAGGCAACTGGCCAAGGGGGCCCAAAGTGTCATCTTGCCTCCACTTGGGGTGAAAAGAAGGGAGGGGGGGAAAAAGAAAAAAGGAAGTCTAGAATTTACCAGAGGAAAGTTCTCTTTCTTTTCCTGGACAGCTGAGTGTCTTATTATGGGATTAGATTTAACCAGTGCCCCCCTAGGAATGTGGAACAGAGGGCTGGTGGTAATGGGTGGAAGAGTTTTAGGGGATGATATGGGTCGGGCGCTGAGCTGTAGGGGTGGGCCTGGATGTGGGGTGGGGTGCCGTTTGGTGGTGGTAGAACGGGTCAGGGAGGCAGTGTGCGGGAGGGCTTGGCAGCCTGCCCAGGGTGAGGGGAAGCCGCAGCACTGGGGCCCACATGGATCCTTGCCAACAGCGCAATTACTCCTCATTCTGAACAGCTGGCACATAATGGGTATCCAGGCACTTGTAGTCCTTCGATAGGACATGGAGATCCCAGGTCACTGCCCCTTGCATGTACAACATGGCAACCAGAGATCATCCCACTGAGGTGGGTTTGGGGATGCAGTCATGCCAGCAATGCCGATGCACGCGAGTGTCATAACGGATGACCCCGGTTAAAAATAACATTAAAAAAAATGCTGCTTTGGAAATGTATTAAGTAGGCGCAAATACAATGCAAGCACAGACACATAAATGCATCAAAGTACAAGGATAGGCCTCGTCTGTGTTTGATCCACAGTTATATGCTAGCAGGCTGAGACCCGCGAGTAGAGTGTGGGGGAATTCTGTGTTTATAAGTTCAGTCTGTTTGAAACTCAGTCCAAGTTTATAATCCACCCACTGTGTGGCGGCTTTGTGCTTTCCCTCAAAGCACTCACACAATGTAAACACAGCGTTTAAAAGGGAGATCTTTTTTTTAATCTACAGTCTAAAACAAAGGGAGCACAGGAAATGGACTCCATCTTGAGGAAGAAAACAAACAGACGGCCTGTCAGTCAAGCTCATATGGCACGGCGATGTCATGAAGGACGAGATGTGGGTACCGAGGAGTCGTGGGGCCCCATGCGCGGTCCCGGGTACCAGCACCAGTAGCTGGGAACACATGGCGAGTGAACGTGCAGTCGTAATGGACGCTACACCCGTTAGCAATACAATTGACATCCTATGTGTAGAGTCCTCTTTGTCAGGTGGTAATGATGACGACGATGATTGATGTCTTGTGTGCAGTGATGGAGCAGTGAATCAGCCTGGCTTCTGGGTAGCCTCACCACAACCACTCCAAGAGTCTTTGTGACTCTCGGAAAGCCTCATCCCCAGTAACCCCCCCCCCCTTCAGAGGTTCACGTACAGGACTCGCGGAGACCATCAAAGAAGATGTGTAGGTTTCGAAGATAATGTCAATACTATTGAGTGTGCACATGTGTACACGCACATTACGCCTATGCAACTGTGTGGGGTACAGAACAGATGACAGCCTTATGCCGAAAATTATAAAACACCCAGGCCATCTGATAGAGTTTAACTGGCATGTTCCACTTCACTTAAGGGGCAACAAACAAGAGAATCTCTGTGTGCTGCTAAGTCAACACAGACCCGGCTCCACATCCCTTTAAATATGATTAAAGATTTGTTTGTACTTTATTTCTGCTCTTAATTTTATCCCCTCTGTAATTTCTCTATCACTACTCCATCGCAGATTTCGTATAGAGTGAACATGTGTTAATCATTCTTTCTTCTTTCACAAATGTTTATCCAGGAAAGAGTTTATTTAGCAAACACACAGGTCAACCATTGAGGAGAATCACTTCAGTACCTGCTTTGTGAAAAGAAAAAAATTGACAGGTAAAGGAAATAATTTCAATTCCCCTGACCACATTTTCTCTGCTTTTTCCCAAGGTTTGACTGAGCGACCTCCCGGTAACAAGTATACCAACTTGTAACCTTTTCCATGGACAAACAACGAAGGACCATAAAAACACTCCCAGGAATTCAATGGGGGAAGTTAAAGGTCCATTTGTGCTTTTGTTGTCCCACCCCCCACCACCTCTCAAGAGCCACATTAGACAAAGATTAGGCAAATTGGCCCAATAACAGATTGTTTGAGATGTTATTTTGTGTTGCTGTGCTTTTGTCTGGAATGGACTGTTGTTGTGGGCGTGAGGTGTTTCACTTAGTGTTGAAAAGAGCGGTGCAGATGTGCACTGCAGTTTGAAAAAGGCGCAATGCCTTTTTAGTGGTGTACCGCATAACTGTCTTTCAACAAATAAAATGTGAACCTTCTGTTTTGTTGATCACGCTCTTTTGTTTGACTCATTCTGTATTTCCTTTGTTTTTCTCTTTCAGGTCAGGAACTAAAACTGGCTTGACACGATTACAATTTGAGCCCTATCCATACATTGCCAGCCGGAATTCATTGACAGATTTAACAGCAGATAAAATGGTATCACCGTTTATGTTAGCAAGTAAGTTACAAGAAATCCAAGCAATGGAGGGTCAAAAATAAGTGTTGAAGCTATTGTTATCACTAACAAGTCACAGATCCGCTATGATCCTGTAGTGCAGGTACAACGTCACACACCGAATCCTGCTGACATGGCCATCGGGCACAACGCACACCCTGCCCTACCAAGTAAAGGCACCTTCCAAATGCAAGCCTGACTGAGGGCTTTACTGTTCCAAACCTTACCGTACTGTACCAAACCATAATACCATGTACCAATGACGGAAACATGGAAAGAGTCCTTAATGAACTCATTGGCTGCCAGCCATTTTAGGAGCAGTGATCAAATTGACGTCTATAGCGGTCAATAGCAGCCAATGGTCCGTCTGTGCTGAACGACACAATGATGCATGCACTTAAGAGTTTTCCTTGAAAAACTTGCCTAAAGTGCCTTTAATGCCCTTAGCTATAGTCTGACTTTCAATTTTAAAATAGCTGTCTAACCGGTGACATGCGAGGTAGAACTATGACAAACATTTGTTCACTGAGATGAGTAAATGGCAGTGAAGGCTGATTTAGACGCTCCCTAGGGCCTGTCAATCACACAAAATTAGATCTTTATTAAAATCTGCCACTAAACAACCCCCAAAAACACCATCAGTCAGGTTGGACGAGACAAAAAGGTACTTGTTTACAGTCTGAGTGACACATGGCAGGAGAGTGATGCTGCTTTTTATGAAACGAATCCTTGCTTTCGGCCATAAAGCAGTCAGCGAGAGATGAAATAGTTGTTTGGATGTCACTGATAGGGACGCAGGCAGGAGAGCAATGGCCTTAAAAACGTCAGAGTGTGACACGTTCATAACGTTTCATTATTTAATATTTATAACACATTTTGAACTAATGGTTCTTGGGAGAGTAAAAGAGTTCTATCACCTTATCCGCTGTTGGGGGGGGGGAAAAAAAAACCCTAACGCCTTCAGCATTCCTCCTTACATCATTCCAGTGTGGGAAGTTGGCGGTGCAGTGCTGAGGGCTGTGTTTAACGTGCCTATCAGCAGCCACCATACTATCAACATCAGCTTATGACTGACTGTAATGTGATTAGAAGCACACAACATTAAGTCACCGCCTGCCTTGAAGCATAACCATGACTTCCATTGCTCATGGGTAGGATTATGCTAATGTGAGGCAGTTGGTGTGTGTGTTTGTGTGTGTGTATGAGTGTGCAGAGGAGGAAGAGTGAACAAGAGAAAAAGGAAATGATGACCAGTCTTTTAAAAGAAAAAAGGCACACGGCACTTATTTCCCTCATGTTTTTCTTGTCCAAACACTATTGTTTCTGTCACGCGCCATTGTTTTTCCTCACCTCTGTTTCCCTTTTTTCTTCCCTTCTTTTTTCAGACTTTTCCTTCCACATCAGATGACTCGGGGCCCTCGCATCTGCCCTGTTGGCACAAACCCCGTCCGTAGCTGCCAGCAGAGGCTCAGCAGCCTGCTGATGTCAGAATAGCTTTCTTTCATCTAAACCTGCCTCATTCAGCAACTCCGCTCTCTGGCCTGCACTTTGTCCTGAACCCTCTTTTGTGTGTGTGTCTGGGTGTCTACGTGCCTTGTGCATGCACTTTCTATGAGCGGGTTTTTCACCATAGGGTGGTCGTCAGTTAAGACTTACACCTGTTGTTAGCAGAGGAGGAGCGAAGACGTCCCCGGCTGCGTCACACAAGATGAATTCGGAGAGTGCAGCTGCCAGGATGACAGAAACAAGGCTTTATAGTAGAAGCAGAGGCCGGGGTATCGGAATAAACACTGGGTTAGTTTTTCTGCCTATTTTGAATGCAGTATCTCTAAAACTTTAGATAAGACTTAAAACAGTTCTCCTGTCAAACAAGGCCCAATCAAACAACTGAAATTTGACAGCGATGCGGATAAAATGAATGAATAAAATTATGAAAATATAAAATAAATATTGACACTCGGCTCGACTACACGGTTTGGTTGGTTTTTCCATTACAATATAGCGCCTACTTAACGTGGGCAGAGTCATCCCTGCACAGCTGCATGAAACTGCCGTGACTTACACGTGACACACACACACACACACAAACGAGTGACTTGTAAACAGTTGTTTTCGTACTCTGTTAAATGTTGAGCTTTTTAGACATTCCCTTGCTGGAGAAGACACACCTTTTTAAGGATTTTTAAGTCATTTTAATTGATCTACAGTTCAGTTTGATTCTTGTGTCGGACGTCGCGCACACAACTCTTCCTGTGACGGCACTCTGACCAGTCGGTGGCCGACTCAGCTCACTTGGAACCTCGCCAGAGCACAAGTACTAAAAAAAAGGTCCCAGGTACTATCGCTAATAACTTCCTTTCGTGCCCTTGCTATCCCGAGGTCAAGAAATCAGGTATGTAACGTCTCTCCTCAGAGATGGCAGATATTTGCATCGTTTAAGTGACGTTTAACCAAATGATTTATACGACAGTTTACAGTGAAGAGACTGAAAAATAACAAAGATGCAGCATGATAGCCCAGTAATTTGACAGGATTAGTCTGAACCACCAGGATGCCTCGGTATTTACATAATCAATAATCTTGTAGGATAAAAAACGCTGAACACTGACAAAGACTTATTTCCATCGTTACAGATTAGCGGTACTCAAGGACGTGTCTCGTCTTTAAGGTCAGTGGGACTGGTTGATAGGGTTGGTCGATGGGTGCACACCCCCCCACCCCACCCCACCATGCACCAAACAGCTGCTCCTGTTCACATAGATCCTCCCTGGTTTTAGGAGTCAGAAATCAGCATCTAAAACAAAGCCCCGGTGAACTTTAAACACCCAGTGTGACACAAAAAGATTGACCTCGAGAACTGGATAACTAAAGACGGAAAAAAAAATGCAACCACCCAGAGACGTCCACTTTGGGGTCAGCAAGGCCAAGAGCAACACTGGCTCTATGTCTGGGGACATTTATGACGTCTGGGTCCGTGAGTGGTGGTGACTTACAGCACTAATCTCCGGGGTTATTTAACCTCTTGGAGCTTACAACCGCACAGGCTTTGATGTCATATATTGTTATGGCATCTGACCGCATTCCATGGCTCGAAAGACGTGATTAGATTGTGTTGTTTGCGGCACATCTGCGTGTTTGCCAGGCAGAATTAATAATTAATGACTCATTGGCCACAGTTCAGCCTGGGTGTTTTCCCCATTTCTGACCAGTGGATTCCACATGATAAGAATCTCTGTCAGTCTAGCAGATCGTGATCTATACCGAGTCAAGTTTGATTCCAGAGTCGGGAAAGCTTTACTACTCCATTCTACTATCGCAGACATGCGATGTTCCCGCTCACACCTGACTATTTCAGGACAGACAACCTGGAAGTATGAGAGTCCTTGTCACTTCCGTCTCCGGTGACAGGGTGCTTTTCATCACATGTTCAATGTCAATTCGGCCATCGTGACTGTGCTGCGATGTGAAGTTTCTCACTTCACTGCTGGGCTGTGGTGATCCACAGAGTGGTGGCGCAGAAACAAGGGAACTCATTTTCATTGAGCTCCCCAAGGAAATGTAATTAAATTTCATAATTACTTTGGGGACGTTAACTCTGCCGTCTCGGCCAAAACAATGGGAAATTAGGCTACCGTGTGTGTGTGTGTGTGTGTGTGTGTGTGTGTGTGAGTGCTGTTCATGTGCCTTCATATTTATTTATTTTGTAAGTGACAGAACCTCTGTTTCCACTTCCTTTTTCTCTCATCTTTTTTCCAACCCTCCTCCTCCTCCTCTCTTTGGCCCATAAAGTCACAGACCTTGGGGAGTTCCACTACTTTACCATTTCACTGGTGTTTCATTGCTCCCCATTGTGTGTACACACTGCAGGTCAGGGGTCACAATAGGAGGTCATGGCACAGTGGAAGTGTCCAGACAGCTCACTTTATCGCATTATATTGGGGTGGGGGACCCCTTGAGTCTTTACGGGCAGCGTTGGAAAATGATACATATCATTTTGGCATCAAATGGTTCAAGTGCCGTTACAGCGCCAGGAAAATTAAGGAGCACTTCCAGAACATAAAAATGATATACGAGCGTGAACATTCAATATGAGTTTAACTGCGGCAGCAAACGCGACACACACAAAAAAAACCCCGAGATGAATGAAAAAACACTTTCTCTTCACTACCAGCCCTGGAGGAGTAATAGAGCGAGGCAATTAAGCCTCAAAATACATAGAAGTGCTTTCCAATGACCTGCAGTTGAAACTGCTGAGCACCATATGGACCAAAAACATGACGGCGGTGAAATAGAGCCTGTGCGCTCAGCAAAAACACTCCGCGGGACGCAAAGATATTTTATTATCGCAAACAGGATTTGCCCGTCGGATTAAGGTTGTGTAAATTACAAACCGGCCTCCGAATCCCCAGTCAGCCTGCAGCTGGCGGCGCAGAGGTGCCAGCAAGAGGAAGGGGAAGTGCTGGCACAGTTGGGGCTCCACTAGATTTCCCTGTATTGAAGTAGAAAGCGACAAGGAAGTGATATAATCCTCCTCTGGACATCGGCCAACATCATCCATCCTGTGTACAATTCGTTTCGACACCTCGCTCTCTCTCTCTCTCTCTCCAGCGAGCATGTTGCATATTGTGTGCGTCTGTCACCGTCTTCCTCTAGTGCCTGCCTTGTTTAATAAGTGCAGAGATTATAGGGGCATATAGGAAAAGATAAGGAATCATTTGAGGGGTGGTGGGCGACAGTGGTGGGGCGGGGGAAACCTCAGGGGGATTTGGGCTGCATTCCAGCACTTTTTCTTTTCCACGCATTCCCTTAAGTGCCTCCACACACACACACACACAACCTCCCTTGGGCCAGCACGCGACAGGTGCTGACTTAAGAGCCCCTCTCCTTCCGCCCTCACACGTCCACTTATGCCCCCTTCACACCCATTACAACATGCACTGGCACCCTCCTTCCCCCCAGCCCAGACCAGTTCTCTGACATGGACTTGATACGCATACCTGTGCATGGAGGTATGTTTTATAACCCAGCCTCAACACACACACACACACACACACACACACACACATACACACACACACACATACATACATGCCCTCCATGGCCAGCTGCTGTCAGATGGGTAGATTTATGTTCTCTGCATTGCAGATGAATTTTTGCCTGGATACAAAAATACAAAACACTCAATTTCAGGCTCCATGGGCGCCTCATCAGTGTCTCCTCCTTTACTTTCCCTGTCTATTTCCCCCTATTTTCTGGTTTCCTTTCTATTGTTTTCTCACCTCATTTGTCTTCATATCAACCTTCATGTCTGTGTTTTTCTTCATTGAATCTTTCTTCCTTTTTACCCCCCTTTCTTCTCCAGTCTCTTTCCTTTTCTCAAACCCTTCTTCTAAATCCCTCAAGGTTCCAGAGCATCCTATTGTCTCTCTCTCCATCTTTCTCACTTACTTCATCATTCCATATAGTGCCTCCTCTGCATTACATTTTCCCTACCTCCTTTTTTTTCTTTGTCCTTTTTTTCCCCGCAGTCTCTTTCCTTCCCCTCCCTCCCTTCTTTCTCGCTTTCCTCTTTCATTCTCTATCTCTCTCTTCCTCCCTCCCTTGTGTCTACTAGTGTTAGCCAGTGCCAGACTACGGTAGAGAGATGCAGAGAGCGTTGCAGACTCCAGGCAGTTGGTGTTCCTGTTAGACACACACACACACACACACAGAGTCAACGAGGACAATGTGTCTGGGCCGAGGAGGTAGGAAAAACGCATGGCTGCGCTGCCACCCTGAGGCAACTCGAGGTATAGCTGCAGAGGGAGGTCATGAAGGGGAGACAGAGAGGATGATGAAATACTGGCAGCTTTTCAGTAACGGCTGAGCTGAGCCTGGTCCTGGTGGGCGGGGTGAGCAGCTGTGAGCTCATTGCTGCTGCTACTACTCGCTCTCGGCTGCGGCGGCTATTATGCAAGAGAAAGATGGGAAGGGGAGGGAGGAGAGAGACGCGAAAGGAGCTTTGTGAACAACAGGAGGTTCAGCGAGTGTACTATGCTCGCTGAAATGATGTGGAGGATGTCTTCAGCGAGCGTCTCAAAGCCACACACACTTGGTATTTCACAGCTCCTTTGTCTCCAAAAGTGGAGACCCCTCTCTTTGGATGGCATTCCAGAGGAGACTTGCAGGCTTTTTGCTGCTGCCCTGCAAACAGTAATCATCACAGAGACAAATGATGATGTCCCTAAGCGCAGTAGGGACCTTCAGGAGATAAATGGCTTTAATTAATCTCGTGGAACATAGCTCGGAGATATGTTCAATCAATGAAATATGATGGGAACATCCTCAGTGAAACAGATATGCAAATAGTCAACTGCGAGGCAAATCCATTCAAATTGGCATCGTCTCTGCACGTTGGGAGTGAGTTCAAAGAGGGACAATTTATTGCATGTTTCAGGACGCTTAGGAAAGCACAAGGTGACCCAGACAGGCGTTCTCATGTAATCTAAAGTGGAAATATTAACGCATTCCCCATGTTGCAGCTTTGCACTCGATGTCCGTATTTAAAGAGAAACGGGTTTGACGAGAGTGGCATTCAAGGGCGAGCGCGGTACTGTCAGGGAGGTGTTACACAACTCTGAAGAAGACACTGATGCAGGCTGATTGTTGTGCTGAAGGGCTCGCCATTCATCGCTCAGAGTCAGAGACACTTACAAGAATATGCGTTCCACTCCACCTTCCTTCAAAAACACGGGCAGCCACTTTAACTCGAGCACTCAGTGGGGTTTCATCAGGCTGAGCGTCAATTTCAATTCTGAATTTGATGCACGGGAAATGAATTCCCTCTGACCCTGGGGATCATGCACTCGCTGTCTTGTTTGCCTTTGTTTGTGCTTACTCTTCATTCCTGTACCACTTCACTAGAATGGCCCCTCCCCTTCACACACACACACACACACACACACACTCACACCTGCTCTCAGACTACAGTGAATGCTGAGGTGACCTTCAGAAAAGAAATGCCTCCTTACATTCTGGTCTATTTTTACCTCTCTTTGTGATGCGAGTGGGATTTATATACGTGTTTCTATGAACTCATCGCAGGGTCATAATAAAAAAAATGTGCTGCTTTTTGCATGCCGCACAGATCTCTAAGGTCTGAGTCAGAGGGTTTTCAGCTTTCGGGATATTGCCTCTTGTCACACAGGTGTCAAGTCGAATTTCTGCCCGTCTGCATCAGCACCTTCTCGGAGCCCTGTCCATCCAATCATCACCCAGCCCGTCAGAAGCATGGGAAAACTCAGTGATGAATATGAATCTCAAAGCAGCGTTAATTAGTAGACAGTCAAGGACTGCGAAGACAAAAGAGTGAAGACAAAAAAAAAAGGAGGAACTTCTTTTTTTCTTTTCCACAGCCATCTAAGACGGTTTAGATGTGTAAAGTTTCGCCGAATTGAGGCCGACAGGCTTCTTCGAGCCCAGTGGGGTACTTATAATTTGTTGGGGGAGTAAGGGAGGGAGAGACTTGGGAGAACAATGGCATTGTCCCTGTTGCACTAGAAACCTTGGCTGTCACTACTGCCTGCCCGCCTGCTCGCACACTGTTAACATTCATTTGCTTTATGTTGAGTGGAAGCAAGACTCAGGACGAAGTGAAGCATGTGGTAATTCCTCTGCAGGGATCATATGCCCTTATCAGTCCCCAATCACAACTCCATCAGCAGGGGGTTACATAACCCATGATCTTGGTATACTGTCATGGCGACCACCCAGGGCCGGTTTGTGCCTCTGCCAAGTTGGTGGGATTATGAGCAACTGGCATAGTATACGGTAATCCGCCAGAAGCGACGCAGGATCAATACGATTGGAGGAGGAGAGGACAGGGTCAGGCTTCTTCCCGGCCAGATCTCATGCAATACTCAAATGGCGCATTCGTCTTCACCGCAGCAGAACGAACACAAGGATTGATTTTGCCTGCCTGTGATCAATAGCAGACAAACAATTGTCTCGGCGTAGCGTGAGCAAAACAAAACCTTGATCCAACAATCAATTAGGAAGAAGTCATATGAAAAAGAGAATTAAATCACACACGAGATTAGCAATTGACAAGTCTGGCCACATGTGTTCGCTGAACTGACGTCCTCCGGCCTCATTGGGCATGACAGGAGTAATGACAGCAGCGAGGGGGGAAAAAATAGACTGAGAGACCAAGAGACAGACAGAGCGAGCAGAATAAAAATTAGACACAGCTAATGCAGTGGGACAGTAGCTTTGTACTAGTCATTGTGCTGTCCAGTGTGTGATGGCTTCCCTCAGGCCTCCGCGCCCTTCGTTGGCGGTAATTTGCTGTTGTCACATTCGGTTCATATCAAGACTGTTCTACAGGCCACATCATACAAAAAGACTTCTACAGTTTCCCTATATGGCTTCCTGTGGCTCCTGATCAGAGGCCCAGCAGAAGGGCTCAATAGTTTAGGCAGCGCAGGGTGACAGCTTGGTGGGGTCCTGGAGCCTCAGAAGGTTCTCAAGCCGCGGCCCTTTGGTACGGGCAGCTGTGAGGGGGCCCGGGGACAAGAGGTGGAAGGCCAGTGGAGAGGAAGCGCATTTTTCGTTGAAGGGTGTATTGTCACCACCCATCATCTCTCATTGCCCCGTTGAGAGTTGAGGGGCTCGACTCACATTTTTCTTTTTAACTGCTTTTCCTCCCGTCTCCTATATCACAAGGCAACTTCACAGATGCATGAGAATTGTGTTGCATTTCGGAAAATACCAAAAGCACATGGTCACTCGCGTACAGCAGCCTGCACTAATGCTCTCATCAACTGCATTCATTAACTTCAAATTCGAGGGATCGAAGGGCCCCCCGCGGGGTTTTCTCCTGCCCATCATTGATATTGCACGCCAGACACATTTAAACACGATGGTCCATTCTCCAATATCCCTTCGGCTTTGATCTTCCATTTTCTCCTGCGCCATGATTGATAATTACATTGCATTACCAGCGAAACACACTCGCATTAGTGACCATATGTGCATATGCGCACACACACACCCCATCCCAGAGTGGTACTGACACCTCCCAGAGGGGTCCCAGCGCTGGAAGACATCCTGCACATCGGACCGCAGGGTCATCATTATTAGAGCACTATACGGCAAACAGCAGACTCCATAACTCAGACTCAAGTAACTGGCGTGAGAGACATGAGGAGGTAGGAGAAAAAAGGGGAGAAGCGAGTGTGCCAAGTCGTCGTGGGATTAAGGGACGACGGTATGGCGGGGCAATAAAGTGAGTGAGGGTAAGAGGGCAGGAAAAGAAAGAGAGATGTTGAAAAAACAAATTGACAGAACAGCAGAAAAATATGTATAGGGCAAAACAAAAGAAACAAAGACAAAGGCAAAAGCGGGGCAACAAAAAAAGGTAGACTTAAAGACAAAGGCACAAAGAGACGTGGGGGTGTGACAGACAAAGGGAGACAATCCACTACCTAAGCAGACTATGGCAAGAAAATCCGTCTGGCCTCCCCTCCCCAAGCAGAGCACACTCGACTATTACAGTAATGAGTGCAACTGGCAGACTGACGTCATGTATCTATAGCATTTACTGCATGCGCTGATGTATAGGACAAAGAGCTGGAGGGAGATAAAACAAGGAAAGGGAGGGGAGGGGAGAGGCAGGGATGGCGAGGTGAGATATGAGAACGGGGAAGTGGGGGATCAGAGGGAGAGAGAGGCAGCGCTGTATATATGAATGACAAATAAAAAAAGGTGGGGTGGGGGGGTAAAGACAAAGAAAACAGTGATGGGGGAAATTAATTTGTGTCAGCCCCTCCTTTTGCCTCATTTTGTTTCATATGCACTTGGAAAAAATCAGCTTGAACACATATTAGATAATAGAGCATACCCCCCCATCCATCCATCCCTCCCTCCCTCCCTCTCACTCTCTCTTTCTCTCTCTCTCATCACACATTCAATTCCCCTCCACAGTCCAGTTCACAAAAACAATAAAACACTTATTGCACACATACGCATGTTAGTGGCTCCGCCACCCGCCATGATTGGGATAATGAACGCAGTGATAAAAAGGAGACCACCAATTACCAGGTTCTTAAATTCTAATTGGCTGGGGATCACAATAGCTCACTAATCTGACGCACAATGCTTCCAAAATTGGAACACACCTTTCCAAAATGACAGTTGAGCATGTCCTCTACGCAAAGTCCCCGTTGTACATGTACATTCCCACAGTCCTATGCAACGGGGAGCTGCAACCTGAATTCACTTATTGACCACTGTGCAAGTCCTTGCAGCTGGTGGTCAAGTCCCTTGTCCAAGGTCACCTTGATTATACACTGCAAAAACTGCGCATTATGCATTACACTGTGCAATGCATAAGATCGGGTTAGTAACCCAGAAATGCATTTTCCATTTTCCAGGACACAAAAGCAGTCAGTACGTTTACATGCACATTTTAATCAAGCTAACCCAATAGTCTGACTACGACAAGCAGTCGGACTACTTGCAGACTCCAAGTAAACATGCAGAGGAGAACATCGATTTATTGGCGTTATCCAGGTATGTTAGTCCGATTAAGGCTAGCTCAATTTTAGTTGGGCTAATGTGTTGACATGGCATGAAGAAAACTGAATTATTGTCATAGTCTGACTAAAATGGGACTTTTTAACATGCATGTAACACACTGACACACTGATTTGAATGGACTGCAGATTTTTATCTCCCTCCATCATCCAGATTGTTTTCCCTTTCGGTGAATCTCTCGCAACATCAAAGTCTGGGATTGGTTCAGAGTGCTCCACTGTACCTAACCCTAAAAAAAACTACAGACAAGTGAAGTAAATAAGTCAACGAAAAGTAAAACAAACAAGTTTAAAAATGCAAATTGCGCTTGACAAGATTATTTATCCAAGTAAGACGAAATACGATTGAAACATCCTAAAATAATATACTTTCCTGAATTGTCGTTCTTTCTGCAAATGTTTAGACTGAGCACACAAATCTTTGAGGTATTGCAGTGCAAATATTTATGCTACTTGTGTAGTATATTGTTTAAAGATTCACAAGCAAACTCTGTAGGATTTAGAAAAGAAAAAAAAAATCTTCATATTGCACATATAGACTTGTCCACCACTAAGAGTTATGATCAAAGTCTGAGTTGGCAGCAGAAACACAAGCTACTTGGCTGAAGTATATCACTTATGTTTCCAGAGCACAAAGACAGAGAGGCTCTTTATTTTAGACAGGCATGGCAGGGGGGCGACCTAAGGAGCTATGAAACAGGGGGCCTCTTGAATGCGACCACCCCAAAGACAGCCCACTGCCTGCGCTGACACTGTGAGATCTGCACAGGAATTTACCGTGACAGCGGAAACAGCCTCCACTCAGGTGGACGTTCATAAAGACAGAGCCAAAGTGCACACACACACACAAATGTCCGGACCTTGGCAGTGAACCCTGTGAAAGTTCACCTCCCTGTAACCTTAGGATTCTAGGAAATTGTAAGCCCTTTCTCACCTTTTGATCCTCGAAATGTTCTCAGCTTCTCCGAGTACAGGGCACCCTTGTCAACACAGTGTCACATTAATACTCGTATTATCATTGTTCTCAAAAGGGCAGAACATGTACATCAACTTAAATGTGAAGCCTGCCTTCCTGCGACTTCCAAAATCTAAACAAGACGTTTCTGCCCCAAATGTATGTTTATGTATGAGCGCAACTTGATGGTTCCTAGAAGCCTCATTTCCCGGGGGCATAATTAGAAAGGGGAAACACTTCCTGTTACAAGAAGAAGTATTTCAAACGTCGTGGTATTAGAGCCATGACACAGACTAAAGCAGGCCTCTTTACATCACGGTACCATTGCTTTGTTGAGAGTCCAAAAAACCATCACTTGGCAAAACTGAAACCATGGGAGCCATTATAACATCCAGTTTCTGTCGTCAGACGAAAGGCTGGGGTAGAAGCCAGGGCAGGCCTGTGCTTGATCAGCAGGGCCCCTGCAGCAAGCATCCAACCAGAGACAACTTGGTTGCGCATTAGTAACCAACTCGATCTACTGTACCTTGGGGCGGAACTATTGCTTGGTTCAGATCCAGATCAATCAGAGAGGTATGCTTGTGAAGAAAGCCTGAACTCTGGCGACCCGGCAGCACAGAATAAAACAACATGCACCATGGCCCTACTTCCAAGTATTTCCGGAGTGCACCTTGGGCCCATTTTAGAGTGAACCCACATATCGTCTTTCAAACTGAAAGTAAGTGGATTTGTGTGCATAAGAGTTCATGTATGTGCACGCATGTGCCTATGTACGGTATGTACCGTTTGCACATATGCACGTGTGTCGCCAGCATGTGTTTCTGATGAGTCAATATAGATCTGCATTTCAAATAAAGATAATGGGAAGCAGAGCAAGACTGAATGAAAGAAACAGGGGGTGGAGTATGGTATCCATAGGTGGGGAAGGGGGGGGGGGCCGACATTCGTGAGACCTGAGGTCGGAGGTAAATTAAAAATATCCCCGGCTGCTTGGAGGGGGTCCAAGGCGGCTGACACACACCGCTCAGTCAGGGAGCTCGCTGCTGATCCAGTAAGCGCTCACTCACGGCCAATTATGCTCCCTGTGATGTGTGTTCCACCCCCCGCCACCCTTCTTCCCTGCCTTTGCCCCCTCTAGCAACACTGGCCAAAGAGAGAAAGCTGTCAAAGAGCCAGGATCAAACATCCAATCAAACACTGGCTGTCACACAACCAGGTGATGATTAATGGCTTGTATTCTCTGACCCAGGGAAGAAAGGAGAACAGAGAGCAAGCTACAGATGGGAGTTTTCAACTCATTACAAAAAAAAAGCACAGTAACATGTGTTGAGAAGACCAGGCATCCTCCCCGCGTCCGTGCACTCCCGCAACTGGCACTGGCGAGCAATTACGGTGTTGAGAGATGAAAGCTCGTCTCCATTTTAGAAAGCACGGTTGTCAAGATTTTCTCATCGCTTCCAGGCAAATTAACAAATTAGATATAAGGGCTTTTGCTAGTCACCTGTGTCTCGCAGGCCTGCACAGAAGTCCAGAGGTTCTCACACATACACACTCACAGTAAGGGTCTAGCCACTGGCATCCAACCGTGTTCAATGGAGGAAACCAAACACTGGCCTGTTTTGACTGGATGTGATCCTTGTTTCCGGGCGGAACGCTGCCAAAGACGGATTGATGGCTCTCACCCAGAGGACGACGTTTACAGGAAAATCCTCCTGGCTGGAATTCTCCTCCTTTTCATACTACACTCGAAACACAGGGTCACACAGTTATGGCTGCACCGGGGCGGTGCTCCCCAAGTGATAATGAAGGCAATGTGGCTGTGCATATCAGCACGAGGACACACACATTTGCACTTAGGTGCTTCTGGGAGCCATCATTGATATAATGCTTAAAGCCCATAGCCCTGAACTTTAATCACAACAACACGCTTAAGGGCAGGGTCATACCGTCTTTTGTCCATGTGACGCAGATTTCTTCATCCGCCCACATCCCGCTAAATAAAACTAGACGTGTGCACGGAGCAAAACGTGCCGACGGTGCACGCTCCCCCTGTAGCACAACACATTCCACTCCAGTTGGTGACGCACTCTTGTTTCGGTCAAAAGAGACAACAAAGACGGCGGTAACCACGGGAACTCATGTGAGAAAGATCGCTGGTTGCCACACGTTCTACTCAAGGAATACAAGGCAACACAAATGAGGGTGATTTCCTGGTGAGAATTCACTGCTATGTATAAATGGAACTAATGAAACGCTAGACTGGGGGCAGAAAGCAAAAGTTGCTTTCCACGGGTGCAGAACCTACTGCGAGCTAACATTCAACATCACTCTAACTTAGAGTTTATAGTTATGAACATTGGATTTGTTGATTACTATAATGGGTGTACTTCACAGCAACATCTAACAAAATTAGACATGGTTTGAAACATTAGTAATCCTGTGATTACTTTTGTTCGTTTTGTTCAATTTAAAGCCTTTCAAAATGAAGGAATAATAGCGTTTGTTTAAAATCCGGAACTGGGTGCTCTTGTTTACTTCTAGAGCTGCAACTAACGATCATTTTCATAAATCGATCCATCTGCCGATTATTTTCTCGATTCATCGCGTAATCGTTTGTCAGAAAACGTTAAAAAACTGGAAACTACGATGTTCTCGAATGCCTTGTTTTGTCCACAAACCAAAATGATTCACTTTTAAGTATTACTTTGTTACATGGAGCAAAGAAATTAAGAAAATATTCACATTTAAGAAGCTGAAACAATCAGAAATCGTGCTCGATTCATTTAGTAAGCGGTTAATAATCGATTCATCGAGTCATTGTTTCAGCTCTGTTTATTTCCAACTCAACTTGCTTTTAGCAATGACATTATATTATTTAATATCAGCTATTAACACTGTTAAACATAAGATTGATGAAGAAAAAACAAACCGCAAACAGCCGTTTCCAAAAGAGGTCCTCACAACAGTTGAAGAACATTCATGTGCAGTATATGTAATACTACTCCCCGTCTCACACACACACACATAACAAACATGTACACAGAGTCCTGCAACACAAACAAGATTTGTTTGTGTTGCAGCCTCCTCAGTGTACCAGTCATCTCACACACACACACACACACACACACACACACACACACACACTAGTTGAATCCATATGGACACACACTAGTTGAATCCATATGGACGTCTCTGCCACATTTATCCTGAGCTGCAGGCAGACAGACCAGTTGCTTCCGCAGTGGATCGATAGGAGAGAAAGACGAACACTGAGACTGAAGTAGCAGAGGTGAAGAAGAGATGGGGTGGGGTGTGCAGGATGTGGAGGGTGAAGGAAATAGCAGCATGTGATCAAACACATTAAGATTTGACGTGAATATTGCGTGAATAATTATTGTTAAAATAATAACACTGAGAGCGCTTCTGACCGTGCAGAGAGAGAGAGAGAGAGAGAGAGGGGGACAGTGTTAAGACATATGTGTAGACTAGACAAGGAGAGATGGAAGGAGACGGCGTACAGAGGGCGGAAGTGAGAGAGACGAGGTGACAGTGATAGAGAGCGAGCAGACTCCTGGGACAGCAGCAGAGGCGAGTCCATCGATCCGGGACAGTGAGCTGGCTCACATTTCACCTCCTCAGCACTAACGCCGGCGCTTAGCCATGGAACTGAGACCCATATCCCGTCCACTCAGGGTCACCTCTACTCTATATGCATTTGGGTTTTGTTTTGTGTGCGTGTGTGTGTGTGTGTGTGTGTGTTTATATTTATGTGTGTGATAGTGATTCAGGGGAAACAGATCTTGCAGATGTAAAATCATTTCTCTTTTTTTTAAGGATCCAAAAACAGTGAAAAGATAAGACGTGGATTTGACGCGAGAGGCCACAAAACTGACTTTCACATGCCGCTCGTCCCAGCCAAACAACACTTGGAGCGGGACTTTTCCCCACGCTGATGCACAACCACATGGCATCTGAACACTTTGTCCAAGTCACATCCATCAGGGGGAACTGATAGCCTGAATGAATCACATCCATCTGTAAGTGGTGGGGGCTGTGGGGAGTGAGGGGTGGGGGCTGCTTGTTTCTCAAAGCCATCCACTGTCATTCGAGACGGCCAAGTCATGGAACAGACGACCGAGCATGTGGCATCTCTTTGACCTCTGGACCGGAAACCTTTGCCCTATCTGTCCCCGCCACAGCTAACGGACGGCCCGCGAGCTCGGAGACCAACGGCCAGTGGGGATCTTTTATGCGAGTGTCCAGTCACATCAGAAAAAGGTCATGCGGGGGGGGGCGGGGGGGTCAGATCAGAAACAGATGACCTCTGACCCCTTGTGACACTGCTTTTAATACTGGGATAAGGTACATACTTAGGAGTCCATTTTTAAGGTTTAAGGACAGATCATAAAAAGGTGTAAACAAAATACAAAACAATATTCTGACCCCAACATTCATGTATAATCTTAAATGCTGAACATTGTATTAAAGTGTCAACACACCTCGGCTTTGAACTGTATTAAACGCAGCTTGATGCAGATTCGGCAACTCCGCAGTCCGTTTCCCGCTGCAAGATGTTTGACTTGAACCACATTTTTGTTTTGGCTCTGTGCCATTACTAACTGGGAATGTAGTGTCCATTTTTTTGTTTTTTTTTTCTTCCCTGGCCTTGGATTTCTGATTCCCACTGTGACGTGCAGTGCTGACAACTCATTTAGGGGTTAACTACTGGATATGAGATGTTTAAGTAGATTTTTATTATTATGAAATATAAACGAGCGCAAGCAAAATCAGAAGCTGATGATTGATTGAATAAAAGGTAGGAAATCCACCTTTGAATCAACACAAGACTGGAATTACTTCTCAAAATAACCTCAGATTTCTTTGTTTGGACCACAAAGTAGATATTTACTGCCGTAATGGAGTCATAAAATGTCTTTTTAGTGTAAGAAAAAGTCCAATTTAGTAGTGGATTATTAAATTCAAGACTCTCAAGGGTCTTTTTAATGTGAGAAATCAAATTTGTGTCCAGTCAAGACCCTGATTTAGAGGCATGTGATAGTAATTACTGCTTAACTGAGCTTTATGACAGGTGTACTCGACACGTTACACAAACTTGCATTAAAATAGAGAAAACACTGATAACACGAGCCCCATAAAACAGTTGAATGAAAGAGGGACAAATTACTTGCATCTCTTACTCGCGAGAGAGGGAGAACCCACACTTTCTCTGGCCACGCTTTTCATATCTTTCCACGGATATGAAAGTTTAAGGGCCGCCTAAGGACTGTTTTCTGGACGCGTCCCAAGAACCTCCTCAGTCGGCACCAGTCGGGTTTATAACCCCACCTGACAAACACGACCACCCAGCAGGCCAGCAGCATTTACAGTGAGCCGTTTCAGTCCATTAGCCGGCATCAGATCCTCACGCTGCGGCACCTCGTGAGTGACATGGCCAGCGGCTCCAGGGTTTAACTGAACCCCCGACAGCACCGCCGCCGTCACCACCTCCTTTGCTGGAACAATAAAAGCTTGGTACTGTAACAGGAAGGGGAAATGTGGCTCCCCACTGATTCTTCCCCCGCTGCTACTCCTGCTACTATTTCACATAAATTCCCAGTCCAAATCAAGACTGATGAAATGACAAAGGGAAACTGTAGCCAACAGCCTCACATCTTCTAAAGGAGAATATGTGTGTGTGTGTGTGAGTGAGTGAGAGGAAGAACTACTGTGGATCATCCAACACATGGATACGAGACATTAAAGAGTTGGTCCTTAGAGAAGTGCAAAGATATCTTTATACAATCTACATGGCTGAAGACAGTTTAATAGGCTTAATGTCCCACACTTCACAGCCTGAACTTCTGACTCGCACACAGATCCGAGGTCAGAGGTAAAACCCACAGAAGGGCCCGCCTCGCTGGGATCTCTACAATCACAGTCCTCCGGTTCCACGTCGGCCTTCCGAAGCTCCAGGGACAGATCTACAAAGATGCTGAACTAACAACGCTCTGGTTTTGGGGTCAGAAATGAAACACAAGGGAAAAGGGGGGGGTGGGGGATATATACAATATATACAGTACGATTCTGACTTCGGATACCCCGAATGTTTATTTTTGTCCAGAGTCGCACTGCTCACACACACAATCAAAACATCCACGTGCGTGCCGCCGCTTTCAAACGTAAACACACACAGCTCGGTGATAAACGGGGGAAGTTCCTTCAACTCTCATTAGGTGACGCCGCGCTTACTTATACTTATTATAGTATCACACACAAATGACCCGCCACATCGCCGCCACTACACTTCTGACCTTCGCCAAAGTGCAACATGTTTTGTGTAAAGTTACCCCAAAGCCACCCCGCCCCCCCACTCACTCTCTGACCATCTGGACGGTCAAATGGAGAGTGGTCTCAAAGGTCAAGGCAGCTACGGTGCATCGTGACCCCGTCGCTATCGCTGCTGCACTTATCTGAAATGGAAGACACTTTGTGAGGCTGGCAGTCAGGTGGGGGGTCACGGCTCGGGTGCTATGTGCAAGTATGCGTGTGTGTGTGTGGTCATACAGTATGTGGGAGTGGTGACTGTGCTCAAATGATCTAGGTGTGATATGGATGGATCCCAGCCAGCGCTGTGACCTTGAGATGCTCATCTGTTCGGGGGGTTAGGGGGCGTCTGCCAACTGTGTGTGTGTGTGTGTGTGTGTGTGTGTGTGTGTGTCCAGCTCTGGGATGTAAAGGAGTAACACAGGAGTAGCAGAGTCTATAAAAAGCCGTGTTGGAATGAAAGCCGGGGCTGTCCTCCCAGTAGCAAGCTGTGATAGTGTGGACGTTCCTGCGCCGGAGCCAGATAATAATGAAACACTGGTGTCAGACAGGAGACAGAGGAAAGAAGTGGGCCTTGTGGAACAGTGGGCTAATAATAGCAGCTGAAACAGTGCTATTTCCCACCACAGGCTGTGGATCTATCATCACACTTACACACACACACACACACACACACACACACACACAGACTCGCAGACACGCACACACACAAACACACATTGACTTGGCATAAAGTTTGAACAGTAACCTGATCAAGTCACCGCAGAAACCAAAGCAATCAGGAATCACAGCAAATGCGTACAGTACGCGTGTGTGTGTGTGTGTGCGTGTGCCAAATGTGAGCGAGTGCGGCTGGGGGTGTGTGTGTGTGTGGGTAGAGGGAGCGAGCGAAGATAAATGGAAGCAGAGTTCGTTGGAAACCGCTTTCTTCCTCCATAAAGCAGAGGAGCACATGCCTCTGATGTGCCCTACCGGAGAGGAAAGAGGGCCTTTCATTCAGCAAAGAGGAGATCTGTCTCTTCTCTTCTTGCCCCTCATCCACCCCCCCAACGTCTCCACTCCTCGAGAGCATCTGAAGCCCATTCTCTCCCTCTCCTCCCCTCTCCATCACCCGCAAAAAATATAACGTCTCTCTCCCTCTCTCGCTCTCCACGACAAGACGAAAGGCTTTTTGCTCCTAATTGTACCCAGCCGTCACTGAGACTAAAGAGGTGAGGAGCTCTGGAGATGAGAGGGAGGGGAGAGAAAGGGGAGAGGAGAAAGGAGTAGGCCGGGCGAAGACGAGTCAAAGTAGGAGAGAAGAAAAGAAGAAATGAAAGATGTGTTTGTTCAGTACCACAGGCTGACACATCCCTCTTATCTCTTGCCCAGTCAAACCATATGCCCCTAGGCCACAGGGGGAGGAAGGGAGGGGAGCAAGATGAGGTGTAAGTGTGTGAACGGGAGGGCGACGGCTCGATTAAACTACAGGATGTGGCAAAAATCATAACAGAGTGCTGCTGGTTATTTAAGGTCAGCCAGGGATGGAAATATGGTGAGCGGGTGAACAGATACACGGGCGAGACACTGACTTGAAGCGGCTTCTGCCGCGACGCCACGTCCCCCGTCGCCTGTTGACCACACACGCCGCCCTGGCACCGCCGCGACACCGACGCAGAGCCGCCGTCAAAGCTTCAGACGCTCCAGCAGCGAGGGCCATCGCGGCTGACTGCAATTAAAAGTGGGAGAAGCGGAGAGAGGGAAAAACAAAAACACATTTGATTACGCAGACATTTACACTCTGGAAACAAAACAAAAAAAGTGGACAGGAATCGTGACTGTCAAACACCATTTTTCTCCCCCCCTGCTACCGTACATGGGGAGAGATGGTGTTTGGTTAGTTTCGTGTTTCCAGCGGGAGTCATTAACGTGGAGCCGAGGTTTGATTTGTTAAGATAAATGCAAAGTTAAATGTACACAGAGGTATCCTGACTGGTGAGCGGGGGAGAGAGGGAGAGCAAGAGGGGAGACTGGTGCCACATGTTCAACTCCTGCTGAACCATGCGTACGATCCTCCTGTTTATTGACTGGAAACCGATACCTTTAAGGGCTTCATTCATGCCACATTACTCGAGGTAAATTCAATAGCCCCGGCATCACGGGCTCGGTCATTCACCTTCTTGCCCTGGGTGATTTTTTACATGTTTGCTGGTAGCCCCTGTGTTTCCCTTCACAGAAGCCATTGTGTTCCCCCAGTGCTCCACATTTCTCAAACGCCACGGCCACTACACAGCACATGCCCAGAGGGGGCGGTGAAGTTTGGTTTTTATTTTATTCAGTGTGAGCTTTACACGCTTTTAATAGGAGCAGAAATGTATGCAGGAGAGAGGGGGGGGGTATCTGCTAGATTCCAATGTGTGACTCCACATTACTGGAGCACCATTAAATTTGAACTCCTGGAAAGTACGCGGCTTCTTCTAGGAACAGATCCATGTGTGTGTGTGCGCTGCTATCAGCAGCTCATGGTGTGGATTTACAGCGCGCCTCCAGAGCATACTTCCGACCCATCGTGCGCGCGCACACACACACACACACACACACACAGCCCTGGGTGCGGAAGGTGCGCTCTTTATCACTGTGACATTTCCATTTAAAACGCGGCCCAAGAGCTCTCACACTCACATCCATGTTTCCTGTGCCCCCACGCTGCGGCACAATACCGGCCCACTTAACATTTAGCAACGGCAGATCAGCCGCAAGAATTCTTCCCCTTCCCAACACTTCCATGGGAAAGCTCATTATTTATCTCCGATTTAGGGGCGACAACAGTTATGAGGGGACCGAAACAGAAGGAGCGCGGGCTTTGCGGCCGCACGCTGACAAACAAAAGTCTGTGTTCTGCTCGGGACTGTGATAAATGAAAGTTGCGAGCCGAGCCAAAAGGCATATGTCGGTTTGTTTCAAGAGATAATGAAGATGAAAAACACATACATGCTACACAAAATGATATTGATTTATCCCGGAGCCTCTGAAAAGCCATGGAACACACGGAATGACGTTAGGACAGAAAAATCATTTGCGTCTACAACTAATAGCTACAATGAAGCCTTAACGTACCGGGGTGGGGGAGGGGGGTCACATGAATGACGGCAACAGACTTGTTTTCATTAGAGCAAGGATCACTAACGTTTGAAATCACTTTCTTGGCTTGGAAAACGACCAAAATATAAAAGTTGCTGCAGAGGAATTACATGTTAATCAGCTTATTGCGCAGCGGGACTCACATTGATTTTAACTCAAAAAAAGTCAAGAGCCGTGGAGCTTTGGCTGAAGAAAGGACACATGAATGCAACACATAACTTTTCCTGGACATACTTTGGCCACAGTAAACACGAAGCCACAAAGACATAGAGTCGGAGGTGACGTTACTCCCCCAGTTGTGACCGCCGAACCTCTGTTATACGAACCTCAAATAGTTCATGTCCGACAAAAAAAGACTTTCGCCCGAGAACAGAGGTGCAGGGTGCAGCGTGCAGAATGGGAATGAAAAGAAACACACTTCTCCCTGTGACAAGTCAGAGACCGCTTAATATGCAGGAATGTTTATTAGCAGAACTACCCACGAGTGAGTTTGCATCAGTGTATAATTTCTTTAAAATAATAAAAAGGGGTTTGTTTTCGTAGCCTTAAAAGTATGTACGTAAAGACAAGGGCCTTGCTTTACATCGCCAAGTTGCTACGACCAGCCGGAGCATATGCTTTGTGTTTTGAAGCAGAAGCTTATAGTGCACCAAAGAACAACAACATCCTTTCTTGTATGCAAATGCCACCTTATGGCGTGTTTCCACCAATTGGAACGGTTCAGTATGGTACATATTGTTTTTCGCATTTCCATTAGGAATAGTACCAAAATAACCGGCCCTGACTGTTCCATTTTTCAGTACCCGTCCCTTGGGGGTCCCAGAGTAATGGTACAGTATGGTACAGGTGGAGCTAGACCCACAACAGTCAGCTGATCAGTCTGTTCACATCCACATCCACAAACCGAGCAGACGTCGCTTCGTTGTCACAGTGCACACCCCGCCCACCAGGTAAAGGTACTGTTCCAAGGCCTTTACTGTTCTACACCATACTGCACTGTACCAGTAACAAATTCTCTAGACTACTCTGGATTAAATACTGAGATTTTAGACGTTTTCCGTCCTAAATGTTGGAGATTAATGCACGTCTTGAGGATGTTTAAGTATTTTTAACCGATCTACAGTTCGGCCTTGTTCACTTTCATGCTCTCAAAAAAAAAAAACATGCCAATTTGAGCCGTGTTGGAACTGTGTCATGGAAAAGTGCCTTTAGATGTCACGACAGGATCTTTGAAAACCCTTAAAATGGGGATAATGGGTCCATGTCATATAAGGCTGGTTAGTTAGTTAGATATTTGGCATCCGGCATATTGTGACTTAAAAAAAACAATAAATTGAAATGTTGCAGGTTTATCTGTGGTCGGGGGCAGATTTATGGAGAGAAAGAGCGTTGGTGTATAAAATGTGCTCTTTTACATACTCAGATTTAGGACATATTTGATATTAGGATGTCAGTTAAGAGGCTACAGGTTAACCTTTTGACTTAATTCATCTGTCAGCCATCAAACCAGGGAGCCACATAAAAGGAGAGCTCATGAAAAGTATGTCGGACTTCTGTTCGTGACTGTATCTCACCTCTGTCCTAATGTAAAGCAGATGTTGACGGATGACGACTTTTCTCCACTCTTTCATTTGCTGCTGCTGCTGCTGACCCGGGTCGTCGCGGCGGCCCCGGGGTCTCTGTCGGCCTGACGCCCGCTCCCTCTCCATCCCTCCCCGGGGGAGAGGAAGGACGCTGAGCTCCAGTGTTCGCGTACACGGTGATTAACCACACACACGCAGCGGCGGCGGACGTGGTGTGCACGGCCAATCACCTCCATTAAAGCGGGGGCGGGGGGTAGATTGGGGGGCTTCGGCGGACACAGAGGGCACTTTGTGTCGGGGAAACACGGGTGATTGTCCTGTGCGACGGGGGGGGGATGAACGGGGAGCTTGTGTGCGTGTTTTGACAACCTCGGTTGAGATTCTTCCCGAAATATAAACCGCATGCGTACCCCATTTCCTGTTTCATATCCGGGTTTGGTCACGGGATTATTTGGGATTAAGACGACAGATGAATGTTCTGTGTTTTCTTTTTTTCTCTGATCCGATAGACTAAATCACTTACATGTAGTAGGACAAGAGAAATTGATAAGCTTAATTTCTGAATTATTTACAGAAGACTAAAACTACAATCCAACAGGCCCGCGTTGAGTGCTGGCTAATGATTGGCCGCAGATCAATGTTCTTACGTGGTGTTTACTGCCCCCTATAGGTCGCCTCAATGTACTGTCAGTAGACACAATGTTAGGTACACTTTAAATGAGGATACTGTCCCTTATTTAGTTGTTTTTTTGTTTTTTTTAAATAGGGTAATCTTTCTATTAAATCTACATATTACAGATGAAATCACAAAACAAATCATATTTATTTTAAGTTGGGGATATGTTTCACAGATTAATCCATCTCTGTCATATAAGGTAAAAGCTTGTAGCGCTTTGTGAAACCAGACCTACAACTAACTTTTTTTTTACTTAAGTAAAAGTTTTAAAGTATATGCCATTTACTAGTAGTAAAATGGCATTATGCCATATATATATGGCATAATGTCCTGATATAAAACGTGCTTACGTTTTAGAAGTAAAAGTGTTAAAAAAAAGTGAGGAGTAATGATTGAGCCATGGTCACTCAGTGATAGGGCTGATAGGATAAGTTGTCTTTCAACTGGAACGTTGTGGGTTCAATTCCTGGCTCTGCTAATCGCTATGTGTCCTTGAGCAAGACACTTAACCCCATATTGAAGCGTGTGAATGGCAAAGATAGATGATAGATAGATAGATAGATAGATAGCTAGATAGATATCTGGCAGACTCATGGAGATCAAGAGAGCTGTCAAAGAGGCTTTTCATGGCCCCACAGGAAGCTGGACAGAAGTGTCTACGACAGAGACTCTTCATCCTGGCAGACGTACAGGCGGGCAGAGCCGGGTGAGCGTCTTGGCACTGGAAGTGGAGCCGACATTCTGGTGGAGCAGTGTCTGGCACTGGCAGCAGACTGGCCTCTCCAGTGGCAAAGAGGAAGATCACACACACAGACACACACTCTGCCACACTCCTGCTGAGGAGCAAGCAGAGGCTGGCAGGGAGGGCTGCTCTTGAAAGGCTGCTGTTGTCTGGAGATGGCTTTCACGTGAATGGGAGCCTTAATGGGCATTGTGTGGCGGCTCTCGTCGCATGCTGAGTGATCCTCTTCTGCTGGGCTTTAATTAATAAACAATGTTTGAAGACCACAATGCACTTGGAGGGACAACACAGCAACTCCTTGGTGGCCTTGATGCTGTTTGTTTTTGAGTTGTACTCAAACTCCCACTGAGGTGACCACATGAGCCGGGTGGTGTTGACATTTTTCATAAGTTGTTTTCCCACTTTGTAAAAAGAAAAGAGACAATATTTACCAGAGTGCTGAGGTTTAGTCATGATACTGGAGCAGGGACTGTTTTATATATATATATATTATATATATATATATATATATATATACACACACATATATAAAGTGAATCACTTGTTCACAGTTGTATGCACAGTTAATGAAGAATGTCAATACTGACCTAAAATATGCCGACTTGGCCAACTACATGACTATTGAATTTTGATTTATGATACTACTGTAATCCATTTTATGTCCAACTTTGTTGATGCAACAAAGTGTCAAATCTGTCTTTTGTCCCTCTGCCTACCAACTAACCACTGATCAAAATATACCTTTTGGCCTCTGCTGTAGTCGTATAAAATGAATTGCCAAATAATGATTCTCTAAGAACAGTAAGAAAGCAAATTCAGACAACAGACAAGATTAAGTGTTTTCAGCATCACTGTATGATGAAAATTCTCAAGGTTAATTGTGCAAAGATGGTGTGACCCATGAGGGAAGGCGAGCCTCCTCAGAAGCTATTATATAGACTAACGGTGCCACCTGGTGGAATGTGCAGATATCAATGGATGGCCACACAGTATCTTGGAAGCAAAATCAGTAATTTAAACAATAGATCATATGACATAGGTGTGAACCCAAGAGTAAAAAGATGTTTATCCAACGGAAAGGAATACCTTTGACTGTATATTCAACATCTTATAAATATGCATGGCTTCACAAAAAGTAGTTGATCCTAGAAAATCTCACTACTCAAATGTTTACTGTACTTGGACTGGCTTGACATCCAATTCAAAGGTCATCTGTATTACTGATACATTTTTTACTTTTTGTGTTGCAGAGTAAACCCCAAACTAATCTGATGCAGCAAAGAAACACTTGGAGTTATTAGGACAAAGGGTAGTAGGACATCATACAGCAAAGATCATTTTAATGGTCCCAAATATTCTGAACAACTAAGTGTACACTCATGTAAAAGAAGAAAAAAAAGAGAAGATATGACAAAATTCATCACATCTAGAATTCCACTCAATCTTTAATCAAGACGGGATTACAAATTCTCCAAAAAATCTGCAGTTTCAAAGGGCAAAAAGGGTAAAACTAGCTCACCTACTGAGGTCTTTAAAAACCAGTTCAAGTGTGACAGAAAAAACGTCCTGAACATTTAAAGGCAGGTCTTTTTTGTTTGTCATTTACAAAAACAGGAGAAAGACATAGACAAATAAAAAAAAAAAAAGAAAAAGGAAATAAGGAAGAAACTGCTGGCTTTTTTTCTCGTCAGAGAAAGAACGTCAGGTGAGGAACGACGACACTGATGACATCATCAAACGACAACAAGGACAGCTCTTTGCCACATGCTGCCTCCCGTCTGGTCCTATACACTAACGTAAAAAGAGGGACAGAAAGCAACAGACAAAGGGAGTGAGAAAGAGCAGAGGAGAAAAGAAGTAAAGGAGTCTAAGGGGGTGGGGGTGGGGTGGGTGCAAGTTGTGGTTCTGGGGTCAGAATTGGCCGACCCATCTGGGCCGCTGTGATGTCCTTCCCTGAGTGGGGGGCGGGGGGCAGTGGGTTATGGTCCAAGCCTGCAAGCTCTCTGGGATTTCAGTCTGCTTGCGTGTGTTTCTGTATGTGGTCTTTTCCTCCAAGTTGCTAAATCATCCAACTCCAACCTGTCTCATACTATCCAGGTCTGCTGAAGATCTTCCAAGTGCAATCCCCTCCCCCCCAAACATTTACACATCTGTTCCATTTTCCAGACGTTTTTCACTTCTGGTCTCCTGATTGGCACTTGTATGAACGAGTTGTGGGCTTTTCAGAGGAGGCTTTGAATCCATTCACAGTCTACACCTCTTTGGGCCACCCGCTGATGGCGAGTGGGTGGCTTTCATTCATTCAATTTGTTTACAAGTTTTGATCGTTCTTGTGTGAAGTCTATGCACGGATACTCTCGTATCGTAGGCAGAGCACAAGCTGAGACAGTGATGCTTCTTTTAGGAGCTCAGTTTGGACTTCTTGGAGGGTGGTAAAGGTTCCTCTTTACTCTCCCCGTCCTCCTCCTCCTCTTCCTCCTCATCGTCGTCGTCGGGATAGTCCACCAGTCCCACTAAACCGCCCTGAAGAAGTCAAAATTAGTGTTATTAAATTGGTATAATACTGTCACCCATCCGTACAACTAGCAAAGACGTGGAAGACATTTTAGAAACGTTTCACAGCAGCACTGTGACATTTTAAAGATTGTTTTTGATGTCACTTCTCACAGCACCATAAATAATCCTGACACAATGTTCCATCACTTAAATGTCTGTATATTTATTAACTGTCATTAATTTGTTTTTTCTGTTATAGCACCTTGAAATATAGCATCTGCATTTTTCTGCACAGCGATGTTGCATCTCGACCAGCAAGCCCTTCTTTAAATCAACCTTTATTTCAATCAATTGCTTAAATAAAGCTCACATGTATTAAATGAGTGCAGTACAATGGCAGTAATGGTGACCATTCCTCTTGAATACAAGGACTGTAGGAGTGTAAAATTGACAGTCTAAGTGTGAATTTCATAGTTGAAAAAGTGTGCAAAAATCTTTTTCAATCATCTTCTTAACACCATCACAACACAAGTGAGACGTCATTTACAGACGTCATATGTACCTTTGTGGTTACAGTCGTGGTGGAGGGTGAGCTCCGTGCCCCCGAGCCTGGAGACCCTGGTGACCCTGGAGAACCTGGGTTCAACGAGGCAGATGACGGAGGGCTGGACAGGCTGGTTTTTGTGGAGCCGGAAAAGGAGAGTTTGAAGCTGGGGTTCTGTCTGCCTGACAAACTGGACTTCCCTAATACCTCTTTGTCGTCTGTGTCTTTCACTGCAGTTGGACAAAGGTGAGACGACAAACGTTAATCTTTCTCCACCTTGTGAATGCATTTCAGGAAAAACACCCAGCTCCGCTTACACGGCCGATGCTTTCTGACAGTGTAACCTGCATTTCCTGTTTAGTTACAGCCATGCAGTACAGTTTTTAATTCATGCTTGTGTAAAATGTTATCAGATGTTGGCCGTTTTAAGGGAACACAATGAAACTGGTTTAGTATCAGGTTTGACTATCATCTTTTCATCATTAAATCACGATGCAAACATGCAACAGGTCAGACTAAACTCTTCCTTTCTGTCAATAACAATAACTTCCATAAATTATGGCCCATGCAACAGTGCAAGCTTAGGTTTATAAAATAGTCCTTCAAAAATGCCACATAGAACAGTCATTTTACTGACATTGTTCTTACAGGAAAAGAAAATGTCCCATCAAAACTACAACATGCGATTTTCCCCCCAAAACACTTTCACTGTATGTATTGGAAAACACATACATTTTTTTCTCTCCATGAATTTGCTAATAGGTTCCATGAGGTCTTCCTCGGTCTTCATCTTGTCAGAGGGAGGAACCACTGCCTCACCGTCCTCGAGGTCATCCTCATCCGTGTTGAACCACATCTCCTCCTCATCCTCCAGAGTTCGGGCGTCACGGCGGAAGCGATGGTTCCTCAGGATGGAGCGCATGCTGCAGCGAATGACACAAAGCTTAGTGGTTAAAATACACATGTAAAGCAGCTTTCCTCTTTGCCCTCCATGCATTGTGATGTGGCTTAACTCATAATATAATTATAATCTCTGTTAGTATATCTCCATCTTGGAAAGCACAACTGACAACATAGGTCTCTTAATCCAAGATTAGATACTGGATACAAGTCACTGGCTTTCACTTGAGGTGAAAAGCCAGTGACTTGAGGTAGTGGCCAGTGACTTGAGGTAGTGGATTACCAGCATGTTAGTCAAAGCAATGAAACTAGTCTCTGTGTCACACACACAGCACACTTTCTTATCAAAGTGTTTACCTGATAAAAGCCATAGTTTAACACTTGCATTTATACAGTCAATGCAGTGCAGGTAAACATGCTGAATTTTAGAAGATATACTGCCTATAAACTATGAATTTACTGTTTTAAGTAATTATACACCAACATTGTGGTCCAAAACAATATGCCAATTGTTTCATCAGTATAGTGATCCAACTAATGTGAATGATAAATTATTTTGCTACTGTCATTTATTGGGAGACGCCCTTAGATGAAGGACTGTGTCACTCAATAAATCACCAGTGACAGTGTAATCACAGTAATAGTAGTTAGACTTGGTTTTCTTACCTATCCAGTTTAGGGTTGTCTTGTCTCTCCCTCTGCTGTTCATACCGTAGTTTTAGGCCTTTAAATGTCTGGACATAATCCACATCTTCCAGGGCCTTCCAGTAGTTTTCAACTATATGAGCTGTGAGAGACTTCACATCCTCCTGGGAGCAATGGGAGGGGGAGAGAGAGAGGAGTGTAGAGACACGACAGAAAGGCAAAATGAGGGGGGAAAGTATAAAAGCAGGAAAAAATAGGGGAAGTTGAGATTTTTAGGGCAGAAAAGGAATGAAGAAAGGTGGAAACGAGAGACAGGAGGAAAAAAGAGAGAGAGGGGAGATCACACCAATCAAGTTAGTAATAATAATGTAAACTTTTCCACACATTTTTGGTAATGCATTATAATTTGCCTAATGTTTTTAAAGCTTTAATCAGAATGCATCAAGTAAACAAACATCAAAACATTTCCTTACTGATACTAGATATTATTAGTATGAGAAATCACTGCCAACCGGTAACATTTGCGGTGAAATGCGCATGTTGCTGTCATAAGCGCAGGGAATATCGAGTGTTTTATCGCCTGTAGTTACACTAAGGGGGACCACGAAAACATGACTGAGTATTCTTTTTCCACACTTTGGCAACTGGTAGGGCCTCCAGAGTGCCAAATATAAGTATTGAAATGGTTAAAAAGTTGATTTGGCATTATATGTCCCCTTTAAGATCAGACATAATCCCAGTGACATCGGAAAATCTGTATAACCATTGGCATGCACGTGGTAGCTCTACTCGACAAGCAAGAGGAACATAAAGAAAATAAACGAAAGCTGAACTGACAAATCAAACAAGCCTGATAGTGAACTGCAAGCTTCTATGCCTCAGCGGTCTAACTGTAAACCACCAACACTAAAAAAAAACCAAAAAGAGCAGAATTTAACAAAGTTTTGAAATGAAAAAAGCAGCAAACAACACTCACCACACGGACATACTCAAACATCTCAATGATGGCCGAGTTCATGAGATTGTAGCGTGATCCGTTGTTGAGGAAAGCCTTGATTACGGGCTCAAAAAGAAAGTTTCTCATAATGTAGCGATTGTAGAATTCATCTTTCAGACCAATGATCCTTCGCATGAAACGCAGAGCACCTGGACATACACATATACAGTATATTAAGCTCCAAAGTCTGTACATTGGTGGATAAAGATCAACAATGGGATGCATTTCTGGTAACGTGGGACTTACACAGGGCCAGGAATGCGTGCTGAGAGGCTGTGAGCACCAGTACCCTCCTGAGAATGTCCTTGTTGATGATGTAGTTCTTGATGTGATATGTGTGGTGCTCAACGCAAAATGTCAGCAGCTCCAAGATCAGGGCCAGCAACTGGGATGTTTGAAAATCATCTAAAAAGGAGGAAGAAGAAATGTAGTAACTTAGAAATAGAAAATACTTGTTGACAAAACACACACGCACGTATCCAGACACCTTGCAGATATTCAATACCTTTGCTTGGCTTTTCCTCTGTGGTGTTGGCCAATAGTGGAGCTGAGAGGACGTGCATACAGTGCTTATAGAAAAAGCTCAGAAACTCTGTCTTTTCAGTTTTCTGGGGGAAAAAGATAGAAAACTTTTGTTGGAAAATGACTTTGATAAGAAAGTCAATAAACCATTCCAAACACATGAAAACAAGGTGCAGGATCAGTGACATTGCTGAAAGTGCTGCTAACTTTCTCTGACAATGAAAAGTTAACTTCATGAGCAGAAATATCAGAAGATAATTCTACTCAATTCAAGATTGTAGATAATCTTGAGATTGTAAAGATTGTAGTACAGAATAATCAGTTCCCTGTTCCTTGTTCTCTATCAAGGATCTCGATTGTGTTGATATCAGGCACTTGGGCTCACATCTACAGTTACATCATTGGAAGTATTAACTGATGTACACGGGATCAGTCAACACACTCACATTTGCTGTGGCCAGCATGTTCTCTGGGTCCACCAGAGTCCGTAGCAGGCCCATCAGCTGCACCGCCCCACCTAGTTCTGGGTCTGTATCGCAGATCATGTGTTCGATGATCAGGTTGATCAGGAGGATGTCCTGGTAGGGCAACAAATGAGTTAGACAGAGTTAGACAGATGAAAGGCCACCACTGTAAATCCCCATGACAGATAAAGATAATGTTCTCATATATTAATATAAATTACTTTTATATACACTTACATCATCATTTTGCTGAGACTCCTGCATGACAAACTCTCGTACCATGGAAGGGTTGTACTCCACCAGATACGAGAATATATCTGTGGCTGCCCCACGCACCTGAACGTCATCCATTCCCTGTTTTGTAAACATACATTATATGTCAGTGAACTGTGATTTTCCTGAATAAATTCCTTCCTTTCACTATTGTTTTTATTTTCAATTGCAAATATTTTGAACTGCTAGCTTTCTTCGCCAAAAGTACTTTCTTCTGGGAACATAGTGTAGGTGTGAAAGCAAGGTAAGAGTAAGGTAACCATCCATTTAACATGTAAATCGGAGACTGAAAATGTCAAACCACAAAACGTAAAAAGCACTGCAGCAAATTTACTTTACAATGGCAGACCCCACTCCCCAAAAGAAAAAAACCCCACATAGAAACAAATTCCTTGTGTGACTGAGCAGTCACCCAAACATAATTACAATGTACGTTGATGTAGCTGCGCTCACCAGTATGACCTCTAGTGCAGGTAAAATGCCCATGTTTGACAATGTCTTGAAGAAGGCGTCTCTGTTTTGAGGTTGTAACGTTTGTGAAAATGCACAGAATTCCTTTAGGAAATTCACCTGCAAGACAGAAACAATCATGAATCCAAGCGAACAAGGAGGAAAAACTGAAATTACTTAAATCAGATCTAACGTACCAGCTCGTGTCTTTTGTCATCATCAGTAGCCTCATCTGTTAGCTGTGCAAAGAGGTCTGTTAGGAACTTCTCATCGTCCTGGCATTAAAAGTAGTGGAGGAGACAAGATGGAATAAGTGTCACAAAGGGGGCCAACAAATCAAGATGTTATAAAAAGAAAATGACCAGCATCCAACAGCCAACTGTGACCTTAAGCAAAGTACTTGTAGAACTTACACAGGAAAAAAATACACTCACCATATTTATAAAATGTCTGATTTATAAGCAGTTATAGTGTGCCATAATCTGTCATTATTAACAGCTGTATACATTCATTAGCAGAAATAAAAACAATTACATTTATTTACTGCCATTTAAACTGGTGTATTTTCCATTGAGAAAAATTGCTGTACATAAAATATTAGATTAATTACATACATGTTATATTAGAAACTGTACACTGAAAACCAAGTTGCATTCAGTTATGTATGTGATCCAGTATATCAAGTGTTATATTAAAGTGGTTTCTTAATACTGGCTTACAAAACTACTGCAAGAAAAGTACTGTCTGTGATGTTCCACTTCACATTTAACAGTGTGCGAGAGTCAACAGCGTGCTAGTTTCAGTTTTCCTCTACCACAGCATTACTGATTTACACAACACTTCTACGTCTCTATGGAGACTGCCATACATAAACACTGCTGAGTTGACACAGTACAAAAACACAAAGGTCACATGACCATAAAAGATTGCCACACAAACTGAAATGGATAAGCACAAAATGTAAAAATATAACCTCTGTGCAATCCTACAATTACTGTAATTGCCAGTTCTCACTGCATGAACACTGTTTTATCTTGTTGGTGCATTCTGATATTATGACACGATAGTTAGAGAGACTTAAATGTTTAAGTAAAAATGTGATACATACACACATTTGTGAAAAAAGGGACCAATTACCTTTCACAGGCAATCTTTTAAGTGTCTGCCTAGCTCACCTGTAGCATGCCCACAATCTCCACCTTGTTGAAGAAGATGAAGGAGTGCAGGGTGGACAGCATGTTTTCCTCGAAAACAGAGGGAGTGGGCAGCACCATGTCCTGAATATACTGCACCCGATATGTCTGGTGTATTTTCTGACGCAGTTCAGGATCAGAGATGGGGATCACCTCCTTAAAGCGGGCCGTCTTTGTGAGAAACTCCCGATGTCGCCGTGGCTGTGGGAGTGCTGGGTCAAACTCCAGACAACCAATGACGTCCATGATGCACTCATCAGAGAACATAACCTCAAAGAGTGCAGTGCGATTTAGCAGGAAGATGCCTTTAATGATTTCATACAGGTGGTGCAGTCCCTCTCGGTTCTCTAAATCCTCACAGACACGGAATAGTTCCAGGAGCTTGCGAATGTAGCCCTCGTTCTCCACTGCGAGTGCCAGTTTCTCACGTCGCAGTGGAGATGGGAGTGAGGATGCCACCAGCTCAGCCAGGTCCTCTAAGCGGTTCAGTTCACATGGCGGCAACTCCAGACCCGGTGACGACATGTCATCAAAGCGCTCCTCCTCAGACTCATCCACTACATCCTGTGTGATGTCCACTGATGGGTCTTTCCCCTGCACCTTAACAATGAAACAATCACATGATGTAACTAATGTATTTAAAGAAAATATCAATATGGCACTAAATGCATAAGGAGTTAGACTAGACAAACAAACACCCACACAAAGAGAAGTGCACTTACCTGGCATATTTTCTCCCAGATTTCATCACAGCCAGCCTTCTCTTGGAAACTGAGTGCCAAATCATAATTTTCTGCCTCTGACCATACTATCAATGTATCCTTATTGAGAGAAAAATAAAGCCAAACTACAATCACTACACAGGGAAAGGAAATACATAATCTGTATAAATAACAACATGCACCACGCCATCCACATACCTGTTGTTTCTGATATGCAGTGTTTGGGTTGATTTTTGATTCCAGCAGTAAGGAACCTATCGGATTACAGGGGTGGTCTGTGTTGTCAATAGGACTTTTATGAGAAGCTATATTACCTGCATACAATTAGAGTTCTATCAATTGTTCCAGTTGAATTGTTGACATATAATGACATGTGATTACATATAGCCGGTGGCCATCACTACAGTGAGCAGTGTACTTATTGTCCATTAACTTACCATCGCTCTCTGCTCGCACTAGTAGAGATGTGCCTTTCAGTCGCTCCACATAAGCCGAGGAGACGTGCCCGGTCCCACGATCATCCCATTGTCTTTCCTCATTGAGTGTATAGACTTTGACCCGTCGGCGAGTATCCGTCATCCTGACAGGTAGTGGCACCTTCTCTGCTATTAATGGATGTCTGCCTCACTTGGTGACCCCACAACTTCAGTTCTCTTTTTTACACCTGTTCACTTCTGTAATACGGTAATGACTTTACATAAGTCAGGATCAGCCAGGCTGACACTTATATGAGGCACCTTGCAAGTGATACACCTGGATGTGAATAGAGGAAAAGTCTACGATCGGCTCAGCTACGGTATATGATTATTTTTGACGAGCTGTCTCACAAGTTACGCTTCAGCGTTACAGGCAACGCAACACACAAAATCAGGTTTCAGACCATTGTAGCAAGCTAGCAGTCAATTTACAGTGCAGAGGGCAATGTTTGCTAAGGTGTTAATTGTCCGTACAAATGACTGACACTCACTATCGACTACCAAAAGAAAACTGAATGAAGCGGTTGAAGAATACGCAAAGATATTACGACCTCTGACTACAAAAACACCCTACCTATCTATTAGTACAGTCTGTACGCTTGAGGGCAATGTTAGCTAGATACGCTAGCGAGCAGACCTATCGAGTAAACTAGTTGGCAAGTACGCTAACTACTTCAGCCCCACATAATCAACATTCAGAACTATCTGAAGCAAGATGACTATAGTTTAGCACCGATAACACCATTTAACACCCGCGACCCACAAACACCGTGTTAACCCCTGACAAATGTTTTCAATGGTGTCGGAATAATACGCCAGCTAGTTAGCGTTAGCCGCTATTTCTGCCCCAAGTGTTCCGCCATGTTCTGGCTCGGGGCCGCGGAGAGACCACTCTCTCCATACTGGTATTCATGCATCCCCAAAATTATGCAGACTTATTAAACGTAGTCGCGTAATTATCTGAAGGTAACACTTTACATCATACGTCTATTTGCCATTCATTTGCGACGTCTTGCTCAGATAATTGCTAACTGGTCCCCCCGTGAGTATTCAGCCATCTTGGGTCCCTTCGCAGTCAGTACGGGGTTTCCAGCACAGCAACAACAGGGCAGCCCGCCAGATTTAAAGAGACAGTAACATGGAAATAGGACCAGGCATTGTTTGTCTTGTTGGTCCTGCAACACATACAACTTACCACGGAGCATCCACCCATTCGTGTATACATATTTTTGCAGACTAGCACTTATGAAACTTTGAATGAATAGGCAAGTGTAATGGTACTTGCACCAAATGTTGTATACTCAAGAATGAATACCAGTCAGAAAACAATGGTTTATTTTGTTCAAATCAAAGAAAACTACAACAGGGATAGATGAAATTAGATGCTATGCAAAACTAAATGTTTACAGTATCAGCATTTTGATTGCAAGCTATGGTAACAGAAAGAGTATAAAAATGTCACATAACTAATATGGCATCTGAATAAAAAGCATACTACTAGAATTTGACAATGGAAACACATTATCTAGGCTGTGGAGCTCTTCTCCAAACAGGGATCTCTCTCTCTCTCTCTCTCCATTAATAAATTAATCATTGCTGTTAGTAGTGGGCAATCCTCCCAAAAACCACACCATGACACACAAACACAACCCTTAGTCTTTCTTCTCAATTTTAAAATGTACTGTTAAGAACATCCAGGCTCAGTTTTTATTGTGTATTTTTAACTGTTTAAACATGCTGCCAGACTACATTTGAAAGGTTTTGGATACCCACATGGAAAAGTCTTTTTTGATATAGACACATGATACAATCTAGTAGACAATCAATCTGTTGGTTTGCTGACATGGATTATGGTTCAACCAAGTGTAAATGTCATATAATGTCACCTCTAAAATTCTCAAGGAACTGTTCCAGATTTGTCATGGTGTGATTTCTCAGATCGCCCACTCCTATTTACAACTATCATGTCTATCCTCTTGATGCACAAGCATCTGTATTCTGCCAAGTACATCCCCATTTCAATATAAAGCCCAAATGTCTTACTTTACTGGTTTTGAAACCACAACCTTTTCCCAAAAATAGTATGCTGCGAAAACCCACCCCTTATCAAACTGACGATGTTGTCCATATACACAGATCCTAAAGATGCTGTGGAAATGTAGTGCAGTGTAAAATCCTTCCAGGTGTGTGTAGCAGGACAACCTGTCACCAATGCCTTTACTTTGCTGCCTGCTGAGCCTGACGTCGCAGCAAGACATATATCTTCTCCTTGATCCAGTCTTTGTTGTATGGTTGGTATGTCTGGGTGTCAGCTCTGTACCTGTTAAAAAAACGAAAATGGTTTGTTAATGGGATATAACCAACACACCTGTTGTAAACAAGGTTTCCATTAAAATACAGTGACTGGTTCACTGATCAGATCATACTTACACAAGACAGCTAAGATCAGCCAAGTCATCAATGAAGTCAAACAACTGGCTAATGTCATAGGTGATGGAGGGGCTGTTTGGATTCATCCTCTTCAGATGTTCTTCATACATTTTGCAAACACCTGGAAAAGACAAGCAGAACACGCTAAACAGAAGCAAAACCATCTCCCAAAAGTGTGCATCCACAATATGATACAGAAAATATATATAATTTTGTGATTTGAATTTTGCACCATTGTCATCTGAGTATTTCAGAAACCACTTAGCTACTGGGATTTTCACAACAGAAACTATCCAGTGAATGACCTAAAAATGAAAATACCTTATTGATATTAGAGGTCAGAGGAGAGTGACTAGTTTATATAAATATAAAGGCAACAATTTTTCAAATAACCACACAAGGTACGCAGGAGGACATGCACAGCACATTAAAACTTGAAGCAGGTGGGCTACAGCCACTCACCACTTTATTAGGCGTCATGTACAGCTAATAAAGTGATCAGTGAACATCCATCTTCTGCTGCTTTGGGTTTTTTTTGCCTTCACCTATTGAGATTCATCAGCCCTGTGATTTATTACATAAAAGTACTTTTTTTTGGCAAACTCACCTTCCATGCATTCGTTCACTGACTCATAGTCAGCATATGTGCGGCCCTCAGGTCTCTTGGTGGGTTGGACAAGCAAAATTGTGTGCGACTGAACAAAGAAAAAGTGTAAGTGCACGTTATATTTGTAACATCAAGTACCAGATTTATGCAGTCAATTTCTTCTGACACACTCCGAGTAGTTTTATCTCCAAGGATTTTCAACCAGGAGTTGCTGGTATGCTGGTACATCACACTGTACTATTAACGTAATGGCTGATGTTTCGCAAAATACCACATCTGCTTAAATCATATGCACATAAAAAAACAGACAAATAATATTTAATTACAATCATAAGCGGCTTGTAGCCACAACAAACGACAACATATGAAGAAGTACCAGAAGTGAGTTAGCCTCGGAGCTCGTTAGCTTAGCTGTGAATGAATTAACAGGAGCTAATGTCAATGAAACAGGACGTTCTATCCATATTAGACGTTAAAAATAACACGCTTACCATGTTTATACTGCCTACGGAACGTGTCTACTTCTTAGGTACAAAAAAACTGCACAAAACCGTTGATTGTTGCTTCAGAATTCCCCGTGCGAAATAGCTGCTGCTGGGGCAAAAGAAATCAGAGGAAGTGACACAAGCCTTGTTCCGGTTGTAAAAGTGAATTGCTTTCAAAATAAAGGTTTGGTTTCATAATAAGAGTCTTGTAATCTAGTTTGTCTTTTGTAGGCTATGGATCTTTTTCCAGTGACAGAAAAATAAATACAGTTTACTTTAGTTAAATAAATTAAAGAAATAATATATAGTACTTAATCCCATCTTGGATTAAAGAGAAGTAGGCTACTGAATCATAACAAAGAAAGTATCAAAAGTAATAGTATTTATTGTGTATGTAGGTATGTGGTGACTCAAAACTGAATTTGACCATTTTTCATTTTCTTAAGATTCATTTTAGTTTGGGAAAAAAACTGCAATGCAATTTTGGCAATGCTATGAGAGAAAAAAATAAACCACACATTTATGTCAAGGTTAACAATGGCTAAAGGTTTATTGATCATGTGAAGTAAAACTTAACTCTTGTAATCACATTGACATAATTTTACTTTACTCTAAACCATAAGGCAAAGCACAAATGAATAAAGTGAATGTCACAAAAAAATCAATAACATCAGAGACCATGTGAGTTTGAATGTGAGAGCATTAAATTATTAAAAATGTAAATTCTGATGTTTCAATGAAATTGGATACATTTCACAACACATATTCTTGTCTTTGACTGTAAATACTTAGAGAGAAAACCTGCTTATGTACTGGAGGTAAAACTGTGTGCAGTGTTATGCCCTTGCTCTCAGAGCACCCATGAGTGACCCTCTTCTTGGCATCGCCCTGCGAGGTGGGAGTCGGGGCTCCATCGCCACATGCCCACACTCCATGTGGCAGATTTCCAGAGACGCAAAGTTATTGGCATTTCCATGGCAGCTTCCATACCAGAAATCAACACATTTACCAGTGGCCAAGTCATAGTAAACCCGGGCCACCCATGTATCACAGGGCCCCTCATCACGAGGCAGCGAGCACACATCACCAGTGGGTGGAGTGACTGAGGGTGGTGAGTGCACCTGAGCAAAGAGAGGATAAAGTGAAGTTACTGTGATCTTTTGTGATTTTTAAATCATTTAAAAACATAGGGGTACTCCACTGATTTGTTGTTGTGCTGCACATCACATTTTTTGAGCCCAAATCAGTTGAATGACCCTTTCATTTATTAATTATATTTTATTATTAAGAAGTTTACTGAAATAAGATGAGTAAAAGATGTGACTCCTACCTCAGCTGTCTGATACTCTGGACATCCAGCTCTGCCAAATCCTTGAGCTGGAGTCACCTCGTCTGAACAACAGCCATACCTAGAAGAAGAAGAGAAGAAGAAGATGTAAAAGTCCAAACATTTATTTGAGGTGTTTTCTATTGTTCCAATAAGCAATTCATCATTTTAATGTTACCGTCACATGTTGGTAACAGGGAGGTGATCCAAGAAGAAGAAGAATTACCTAGTGTGAACACAGTCATAGTCATCGTGGGGGCAGCCTTCGTTCTCGGGTCCAGTGGCAGAGGTCAGGCCATCAGGACAACAGCCATAAAATGAATGTCCACATTGAGGGACATTCACAGGTGAGTGGGGATCGTAAGCATCACTGGTCTGTGGCCCAGAAGCTAAAGCAAATAAACACAGATTATCATGTATTCCAATCACAACATGGAAACAAGATAAGTGGTTTTTACTGTTTTACTGGCTGGTCAGAGTAGATAATGTGACATAAATTCAAAAGAACGTTTAGGTTGCAGGAATAAAACAGTTGCATAGTATAGCAGCATAGAAACAAGTTGATCTTTGTGTATGTAAATAAGAGAGCTACAATAAACAAGAACACAATGAAATCATGATTTAGAGAAGAACAGTAACATATTATGGGCACAGGTTATATATTGCCATAGATTAAACATAATAACATAGACATAATATAGAATATTTGCACAAATGATCTTCTCCTGCGTACCTGAAGGCTCCTCTGTAACATGGGGCACATATCCTCTAATGATGCTCGCATGTGGCCTTGGATCCTGTACACTTGGAACCACTGAGAACAAACTGCATTTATTAACATGCACACACAAATAAATAGCAAAATACTCAAAAACAAGAAGGAGTTCAGTTTGGCTCACTCTGGGCTCCGTGGCATGCTTGTGTGTTGCATTCCTCCACAGAAACAGGTCTGCTGTCTAGTCCACACTGAGTCTCAGGGTACGGGTTCAAATCTGTGTCGAAACAGTTCACCCTCCTCTCCCTCACACCCCCACCACAGCTCCGAGTGCACTGCAGACAGCGAAGGAGAGAGGCACGAATGTAACACTACCAATTAATGTTAGGGCCCGAGCACAACAGGAAGTGAGCCATTTTGAATTTGGTGTCCATCTTGGTGATTTGCATGTTTCCGAAATGAACAAAGTTGTTTGAGCACAATAATTGCACAACATAAATAAAAAAGCACATCAATTTATACTAAACATATTAAAGATGAGAAGTTATCAAAAGGTATTGCAGATTCAGAAGCGTGTGGCCACGGCAACCATCAGGAAGTGGAACTGTAACTTTGCCATACATTAATCGATGGGCTCAAAACTTGACATGTGTCACAAGTGACCGACCCTGAACACGTCTACAAACATGAACTAGGCCCAACAGGAAGTCAGCCATTTCGAATTTAGCCGCTGTTTTAAGGAAACTGGAAGTGCCTTTTAATTTTTCCATATATTTAGCGATTGGCTCGAAACCTAATAAATGACACAAGAGACCTGGCCAGACATAATCGACACAATAGAATTAAGTCAAGGGCATAGCACCACCTGCTGGCAGCACAGTGGATGCGAGGGCCGCACAGTGCTGCCTGTAGCTTTTGTTGTAATTACTTTAAACTACTATTTTAATGTATAAATACACAAAATGTATTCATTATTTTACCTGATAGCCATGTGGAACTTTTGTTCCTGTTGTATGTTTCCCCACTGTCCATTTTTGTGCTACCCCTTCCCTTTTGGCTGGGACACAGCAGGGAAAAGGTACATGACTTTTTCCATCCCTCATGTTTTGTGCTCAACCTTCCCTTCCTGTACCTCCTTCTTTTACACAACACAACTCAGAGGTTGTGAACCCCCCCCGGTCATGTTTGTTATTCTTGTTCTTGTCCTCACTCACCAGTCCGTACTCGGTCACGTGCCAGGTGATGTGCGTGTAACAGGCAGGTCTTCGGCACGCCTTGACAGTAGGAGGTCGTTCCAGTCCACTGCAGGCGTGGTCATCCAGATGTTCTAGTCCTGGTCCCACACAGATCACCTCCCTTGCCTTCACACCTTCCCCACAGGTAACTGAACACTGGCCGTCATATGCAAGGAGTAAATAGTATCTTGTTAATTAAATGAGTGACCAATAGGTCAAACAGTGTGAGGGTTAGGTCTGTGGACTGTGCTTTAGACCTTTCATATTCTACAAGTCTTTTTTTTTTTAATAGAACATCAAGTTCCTCCTATTCATAAACAATGTACCTGAGTGTGTATGATAATGTTTAATGTCTCTAATAATAATAATACAAACCACACTGTAGCTTGAGACACTGTACTCAGCAGCACACGGATGCATGTTGCACGCCTGTTGACTGTGAGGCCGCTGCAGGTGCTGGCTAATGCAGTGAGTCTCTTCCACCACATGGGGGTTCACTGGATCCTGAAGCCAGCACTCCACACTGCGGTGCTGCATGCCCCCACTGCAGTTGGCCGAGCACTCCCCGAACACACCAGTTTTATAGACATACGTGTGCGTCTCGCTTGGCTCAGGTGCGACAGAACCAGCGGAGGGCAAGTCAGTGACGTCTTCATCTAAGCCCATAAATTCTTCATGGGTCAGCAACTGGAATAAAGATGAATTATCATTTCTTCTGAAGGAGGGGAAAGTCAAGTAAATCAACAATTAAAAGCTAAAAAAAAAAGAAAAAGAAAAAAGTAGACCATGACATTTTAAATGTGTATTATTTCTGTTCTCACCCTGCAGATGCCTTCCACACAGATATCAGTGCGGCCCCCGCCGTAGCATGGTGTTCCATCTATCACTGCAGGGCTTTGGCGATAGAAGAAGTTCTCTTCTCTTGGGAGACAGTTGAGCTCACATGGGTTGCTCGCTATTATTTACGTTGCAGACATGACAAAGCAATAATTAGATATTATCTGTGCATGATTTTGAGTTTACCAGATTTAAATACTGTCATGGTTTAATATACTGTATAATAACAGGTCAAACCTCCATGGTAAGGCACCCAGGAGTAATAAATGCCCTGAAAGTCAAATCTGTCAAAGTGGGAGCATTGCTCTTCCCTGAAGTCCATGGACCCAACTGGACATTCCTGCAGATACACAACATTTCTGCATTACTGCTGTTGTTGTTGTTGTTTTAGGAAACATGAGTGCAGTTTGTGGGCTGGTGTCATTAATAATTAAGGCAAAAATAATCTATAAGGGTAATTACCTGTGTGTTGCAGGTTTGGAATGAATTGGGGGATCCTATGCAGTTATGTCCACCGTCTGTTCTGCAGGAGAAAGAGAAAAGGCTGCAAATATAGTTTTTGTACCTTTTTAAAGGTGTTGATAATTACGGTGTCAAATCCAACGGGGACGCTGATTTCAAAATCTGTTATCAGAGAGGCCAAAAACTCATCGTCATAATCCTCTATGTTTTACCTTGACGTGATACATTTCCTGGTTCTCTTTGCCACTCCTGTGCCACATGTGCGGCTGCAGGACCCATAGGCCCCGAACTCTCCCCAGTAGTCGCGAGATGTTCGCGTTAACTGTAAAGATAAATAAATACACAGTAAAACTCGCTCATGCTGCTGCACCACAATGTGCTCACACACACATGATGATATAGTGTCCGACCACGAACCACCAGCACATACTATGAGTATGTTAGAGGCACCGAAATAGAAGCTGGAACATTTGGCAGCAAACCATCACCATGCATGTTATATAACTGTGTGAAACTGCTATTATTTACGTTTTTATATATGTACTTTACAGTATGTGCAAATGATATAATATGAAACACTTACAGTTAAAGCAGGTATAGCCAGCAGCTGTAGGAGACCCAGGACTAGCAGGATGTTCATGTTCACCAAAATCCACTGATAAACTACATGGATATGAATAACAACTCAGTATTTCTTCAATGACTTCAAAGTACTATTTCATAAAAATCCAGTACGTGCAATCAGTCCATTACTACTTGTATGTATAGCAGATAAGACCTGAGTGCAGATTTCTTTGATACTACTTAAAATATACACATAAAGAGTTGGATAATACAGAATAACAAAGCTCAGTAAACATTATCTTACCTCGTTGAAGTGACTTTAGCAACTGCTCGACCTGCAGTGCAGAGGGACATGCACCTCAGTGGTGATGGTAGGCAATGACACCCTGCTTTCTTTCTTTCTCTCTGCTCACCAGCTCCACAGCCCAAGTGTCAGGTTTCAACCACAAAAAACACACATTCCCCCTCAATAAAATTAGATTTTCTTGTTTAGACGATAAAAAGACATGTCGTCCATTCCAACAGTGTTGTCTTTAAAGTTGAATCAACTCATTTATTTGAAGAAAAACAAAGAAGAGAATGTGTTATTTGGTGCACAAACCGACAGCGGAGAAGAAAAACAAGGTTTTTGAACACACAGGATTTAATTTTAAACTGAAAGCAACAACGGACATAAAAGTTATTACACAAGAAACCAAATAAAGTGTGATCGCTGCGTTGAAAGATTTATCGATTCCTCCACACGTTGCTCTCCATCTGTTGTCCCTTTTGCACTCATCTCATAACCACTAAGTACAGGGCCGCCTGTCAGAGCAGAGGTGCTGCTGGGAGGCAAACATGGCCTAAGGTTATATTTAGACTTATTTTAGTGTGAAACCACAGTGGAGTATGGCTGGACGGGAGAAGGAATATGGAAGATGTATGAAGATATAACACCGAGGAGTCGGAGGAGAGTAACATTCCTGTGCCAGGATTTCAGCACGTTGAAGGAGCCATCCAGGCGGATGAGAGTGAAACATATACTTTAGTCTTATGAATGAATGCAGAGTGTCTGAGTGCTGGAAGAAAAATAAGTATGATGTGGGTCTGAGTGTGTTTGAGTTCGTTAGTGGGTGTGTGGGGAGTAAAAAAAGAAAATGTCGATGACAACATAAATGCTATAATCATTTGTTGACACGCACGCAGAACAGGTTGAAACTCTAAATGGTCGAGTCATCACCTACAGTAAAGACAGCAGCACATTACAATCTAATATGTAAGCAATGTGACAAATTACACTATTTTATTTTTTTTACTAATTATACTCAGAATTTTTTTTTTTTTTTTTTAGGCTTTGTCCTGTTAAATTCAAAAAACATACACATATACATATATTGCCATTCGAAAGTCTCATTAAAGGACCAGTGAGCAGGATTTGGTGGCATCTAGGGGTGAAGTTACATTATTACTTATTGTAAAGAACTGAATACCTTTTGGTTTGGCTGTCCAAAAACATGCAGAGTTGAAGATTAATTAGGCAAATTGGACACGCTAAATTGACCGTAGGTGTCAGTGAGAATGGACAGTTGTTTGTCTCTATATGTGGCCCTGTGGTGGACTGGCAACCTGTCCAGGGTGTACTTGGTGTCAGCTTGGACTGGCACCGGTGAACCCCCGTGACCCTCATGTGGGTGATAAAGCGGTACAAGATGGATAGATGGATCCTGTGTTTGATTTGTCCAGTCTGGGCTACTGTACAAACATGGTAGCGCAACATGGCGGATGCCGTGATAAGAAGGTCCTGCTCCGCCATGTAATATAAAGTATCAAAAACAGGTGACAATAAATGATTGAAAACATAATAAATATTGTGTTGAATATCCCTTAATAGATTGTCTAAATCCTGCACACTGGGCCTTTAAATCATCGTTTCAAAGCCATGAAAACCTCTTGATAACATATTGATGTCATATATGAAGCCATCGCTTCCAGACGTTCCCAACACACGACCCCGTCCAAAACCACCCCAATTCAGTATTGTTTTTCTTCCATAAGGAAAAACAAAAAAAGTCAGTCAGTGTGTGCGTGTGTCCCTCAGAGCTGCCGGTTCAGTTTCTGCACTTGCTTCTCTTTGGCTTCGAAGGCACTCTTGGTGGTGAACAGGTCGTCCACCGAATCCATGATCTCCTGCATTTCTCTGGACAGCTCGGAGTAGCTCTCCTTCAGCTCGTCCTGCTGCTGCCTCAGGTCCACCGCCGCGCGCATCAGCTCGGTGGCCTGGTGGCTGCAGTTGCTCCGCAGCTGCTCCACGTCTGACAGCAGCACCTCCATGCTCTTCATCAGCTGCTGCAGAGAGTCAACGGTCCCCTCGAACCCGGACGTGTCCAGACCCTGTACTTTAGAGTTATCTGGGACCTGGTATTCAGACTCCAGGTCTGACTTTTGGCCTTTCTCCATCCTTCTGCTCAGTATGTCAGATATCTGGAAGAGAGATGAATCATTTATGAGCAGCCAGTGACTGTTAAAGGCTACAGGAGCAGATTTAGGAGATGTTGAGAAAAGGTTGAGGATATTTTAAAAGTGCGCCAACACTCTTTTTCAGCTAGTGAGGAGTTTAAGCCCTTCACAGGAGGCGACTAATCTCCTCCACTTGGACACCTGTGACCAGTGTGTGTGTTTACTTGTATTTGTTTCCTCTTTAGGACCATTTCTGGCATAAACACTGGCCTTGTCAGGACCAGTAGTCCTCATGGAGACCATAACCTGCTCCTAATGAGACAGAACCTCATTTCTGGGGAACTGTGGCGTCTAAGTGGCCTTTCACTGACGTGTTGCCCCGTAATCCACTTAGGACAGCTAACATAAAGAACTCACGCCAGACTAGCGCTGTCTTGGGTGAAAGACAGGCGGGACATCAGATTACGTGGTGCGTCCCTCCTCCTTAGTTGTGGCAGTCTGAGCAGACAGATTAACCCCGTCTTCATGAAGTCATCTGTGGTGGATGCCCTCGACTCTCATGCTCGTGCACACACACACACACACGAAGTCTAAGCTTCCTTCTCTCTGCCGGCTCACATTTTCCTGTCAGAATTTGTTAATTCCTCTGTGCGAGCTCACACAGACGGTAAATTAAATGGTGTGCTATAGCAATTTTGTTGAATTGTGTTGGATTCTATGTCAGTGATTCCCTCTGATTATATAGTAAAAACATGTCAATAGCCACTGGAAATGTAGACTGTTTGAATGAATTCAATAAAATTGACAAGCGGTACCATAATCTCACCTTTTTGAACAAAAATATAGTCCATTTATGTTAAAAAAGACTAGAGTTTATTCCATTTCTTTAAATATAAAGCTTCTAAAAACTATTATTGATCATATTCTCTAATTAAATTGACTAACTGATTATTCCTATGACAAATTCCACCTGTTTAAAGAGCCAGCAAACGTTCTGACCCTTTAAATGGCTTTACAGATAAGGAGAGTAAGTGTTGAACTCACCGCCGCCGCCCGCTCTCTTATCAAAACGTGACAACCTGCTCTGGAGGCCAGAGTTAAAACAAAACTATCTTTCTGCGTGAAGTAAATACAGTGGTGCGTCAGGAAGACAGCAAGAAATGCTTTTATTTAGGACACAGAATTCTGTCATTAACAGTTAAAAAAAAAAAACAACTTGAGGAAATTGGATTAATTCAACATGTGCAACGAAATTAAAATTGATTGTAAAGGACTGTGGTGAGAGAGGGAGCTTTTATTTATATATTTCTTTCATGCGCAAGAGGAAGTTGCAAATGTAAAAGGAGAAATTCTTAATTGAAGAACAAAAGCAGAATAATGAGCGGCAGAATAGAGCAATTTAAAGATACAACATACGCAAAACTCACATCAATGCAGGTAAAATAAGGAAATGAACTCTTACTTGTTTGTGGTTATTCTGTGATCATTGAGGATGTTTCAGCACACAGACTGGAGATGAAGTGAAGCATGGCTCCTGTCCAGGCCACACTGGTTCTGCCCACTCGCTATGACGACGCTCATGATGTTGCTATTTCTGTCCCGACTCTGAACGCTGATAATCAGCCGTGCACCAAGTGAGTGACGTATGTACATTAACTACAGTAAGGCCACTCACCATTCTCATTCACTGTGAAATAAACTGCGTTTTAAAGGTTTTTATTTAAACACATCGTTCAGTTTTTATTCTTCATCCAGTAAGATTAAGAAAAAGACATTTTAACAGAACTTTTCTGCAATATTAATGCTGGTAATGGTTGTAGCATAAAGAGAAAAAAAATTGTTATTTCTGAAATCTTTCAAAAAACGTGTTGAATATTTATTTAGCAAATATCAAACAAAATTCACCTTTTAATATCCACATGTGAGTCGGCTCATTCGGCTTCTGTGAGACATTAATCAAGCATAACGTTCAACTACTAAAACTCATTTTTCTGTTCAGGAAAGCAAATAAATAATTATAATTTGACACCTTAATCAAGAAATAATGATGTGCCACGGTGGTCTCAGCTTTAAGACTAAATGTGGGTCTGATGCCATGTTTTAATTCACAATTTACAATACATTTACATCACACTTTAAATTTGTGAAGTTGTTTTCACTGTCTTCTTAGGGATGTTTATATGAATTATGCATAAAATGCACATTTCTTTTAGTAAAAAAACAGCTCCCTCTAATGCATCACTGTCACCACATGGGGGCAGCCTTGTATTTTAAAATAGATTTTTTTTTTAAGCGTCTTCTCAATGATGTTTGAGCTTTCATGTCTAAAATGAACTTTTTTGATTTGGCATTCATTTACAATAAATAAATAAAGTTGATGCATTTATTCAATGTCTCCACACGGTGGCAGCAGCCTTGTAATCCTAAATGAGCAGAACTGTGAAGAAGCACACACAACCTGGGAGATGTATGTGCTTCATGCCTTCTCCTCCTGTCATGTGTGTTTTAAACTTACTCACCTGTGACAACACGAGTCCATTGCACCTCGGTGTTTGCTTAAGGCTCTCAATGCTCGCAGATTTTTTTTCTTTCACAAGAGGTTATGTGTACATTTCAGTGAGTCTCAACACGTGTGACCGGTAACATGTCAGCATGTGTGTGTGTGTGTGCAGTGTGGGGGTTCAGGGGTATGGATTATTTCACCCGAGGTCGTATTCAGAGGGAGCAGCCAAGCGTGAGGCGCGGTGGAGAAAGGGGACATTGTTGTGGTCCAGATGAGTGTCAGAGGTGCCTCAGAAAATAGGAGGGGGTTAACAGAAACACACTTGCAACAACCACATGACCCTTCAGTCCATATGACCGTGCTTGAACCCCTCGTACAATAGCGAGGCGGATTAAATGTATCAATTCACATGGTTTTTAATGTTGGTATGTGGCTGCAGCTGACTGATGCATATGAAAGGTTTATTTAGTCCAACACCACCACCACCACTCCTTCTAGTGCTAAGTTTGTTTTTGTTTAAGTGAAGCATTGTCCAATAGAAGATTTCTGAAATAACACTTGTGTCCCAACCTATTCCCCCCCCCATCCCTTCTCTTTAACCTTATCTCTTTTTTCTTCTCACACGTGCAGCCGCCACGCAAACATCTGGTTTGTCACCACAGACAACACGCCATCATCCCTATAAGTCTAGTATAGCTGAAGCAATACCCCCTCCCCCTCCCACCTCTGTGATTTACTCACAAGTAAATGAGAGCATTAAAAAGCTCGGCGTCACTGAAAGAATGACAGAGTTATGGGCCGGTGGCTCGCACACTGCTCGAGCCCTCAGGACATGAGGGAACCAGGAGCTTGTTGTGGTGTCGTTACCCTCGGAGGTGTTACACTATTTATGGACTCTCCCGGGTGTACTTGTGTCTGTGATTTACAGTCGTCCATCTGGTGCTGTTTGGACGTTGCTTTCAGTACTTTGGACATGTCGTTGAGATGTCACGAGAGGAATCACAAGGAGGATAAGGAATTTGGAGTTCGATAATGATCATAAATAAGATGTTGAGGCAATAAAAGTGAAGACAGAAGGAGACAGGAAAAGAGTGATATTTATTAGGAGACACTCCAGGAGACATGAAGCCCTTAGAGACAAGATTAAAGCCATTTCATCTGCACTACTTACTCAAAATGTCCATATCTAATTTGGGTCAGAGATAAATCCAGTTCAGCTGAGAGCTTCTTTTTTTTTTAAATGAAAACAATAAAAGAAACAACAATAAACAAAGACAACATAGACACAACACGACCAGCTAGACAATCACGTCCATAAGTAACTGCCCATAAAGTGCAAAAGAAAACATTGACAACGGTAAAAACAGTACGAGTGAAAATATACGACCCCAACAATGGGAGGGAGATGTGTGGATTCACTGCCTCCACTTTCATCACCATTGTTTCTGGTCCCAGCAGTCGTCTATTTTAAACAAAACTGGAATTACCACCCAGCCGTTACATACCTCTGCTGAACAATGCAGCGTCAGTCTACACTATGTTGTTTTTGTTTTTTCCTCTCTGACTCCTGTAACATGTGCATATTGCATTTTGTCTTGTTTTGAGTGTTCAAGATTCTCAAATCTGTTTTGTGAGGCTAACGTGGCCTTTACCTTTAACCCTTTGCCAACACAAAGCTAAAAGAGCCCATCACTGAGTCAAAGTGTTTAGAACTAAATTTAAAAGGATTTCCCTGAAAGTATTCTTGAGATAAGTTTAAAATAAGGTAAAAATGTGTTTACCAAGGTCACAGCAACCTTGAACTGTGACCAAATTTGCATCAATTCATCCCCAAGTCAAATTTAACATTGCCCCAAACTGTTCTTTACTGGGCCAATGAGCATCTAGTCTGGTCAAAAGGGGGCGGGTTTAGAGGAAAAAAAGTAAAAAAAAACTAGTGTGTGAGCAACGTGAACGTAAAATTATAAAAACAATAGTCCATCATGGCTGGCCACACAGTTGATGTTGTGGTTAGCACTCTTGCCTTTGCACCAAGAAGACCTGGGTTTGAGCCCCCGTTTGGAACAAGGGCCTTTCTGCATGGAGTTCGCATGTTCTCCACTAGTGGGTGTGGGTTTTCTTGGGCTTCCTCCCACAGTCCAAAAACATGCAAATTGTTACTCTAAATTGACCATAGAGTGAATGGTTGTTTTTGTCTATGTTTGGCCCTGTGATGGACTGGCGAACTGTCCAGGGTGTCCCCCGCCTATCACCGTATGTCAGCTGAGATTGACCGTCCTGTGGAGGATAAAGTGGTAGATAATGGATGGATTGATAGTATGATGATGACATTTCCAAGTGAAAGTGCCTGTTTTGATTTGGGATAATGTGTAACTCAGCAATGAAAACATATTTATGATGCAAAAATCAAATTCATATCAGAAAATGGTGATAATAGATATTGTGTTTCAAATATAACCTTTCAAAATACCGGCAGAGAAAAAATAAACACACTTCATATGAACCCAAAAGGATTATTTATGCTTTCATTATTTTTATTTGTTATTTTAATAATAACCTTGACTGGGACAAAATCCAAAGTCATTACGATCAGTGTCCTTCACGTTTCCAGTGCATGTAATTGCTTTCCCTGCCCTAAAGACTTGCACCTGTGTCTCATTGGCTCTTCCCCTCTGTGTATGTATATATATATATATATATATATATATATATATATATATATATATGTATATATATATATATGTATATATATACATATATATATATATATATATATATATATATATATATATATATACATATACATATATATGCACATATAGATGAGTTTTCCTTACTGTCAGGGCCCAAGTGTCAACATTCCAGCAATGTGCCTGGTGTCTCTTTGATCCTTGTCTGTTTCTGACTTCTGGAGTATACTGACATGCATGTTGTGCCTCCTCTGCTGGACTCACGCTGATCTTCCTCTCGTGTACAAAACCAGTTTTGTATTAAAGATGTTGAACTTGTTCCCAGTCTCTGGGTCTGTTTAGTGACTCATTGCTGTCTGTGTGTCTGCTGCTTCTTGATTTGGCTCAAGGACCGACCGTTGCTGATATTCTCCTTATCTACAAAACAGCAAATATGCAATTTAAGGAACGTTTTCTCGGGGGAGAAATAATGAGTTGTCCTTCAGCCTGGGGCCCATCTTTACCTTGGAGATTTGAGTTCTTTTACCGTTTCATTCAGACGTCACTCACTCTGGATATGAGTTATATCAGTTAAATCCCCTCAAAAGGAGAGAGTTGCTGCTTTTTTTTGTTGAGACATTGTTGTTGCAGAAAAACAAGGAGAAAAAAAAACAAAAGCAGTTCCACCCTGATCCCACAGACTCCTTGAGACGCTGTCGTTTTCTGGTAAATGGGTGTGATTCCTGATCCTGTCCCTGCAGGGGAGTACAAGTGCATGAATAGCTAATGTTCCAGTAAAGACCTTCCCTGCTTTCATTCGATGCCAGAGAATTCCTCCTCCGCTGACAGTGTAAAGTCTCTGCCGTGTACGGGTCAAAAATTCAATTCTAGTGAAGTTATCTTGAATCAGATGGGGAAGTTTAAACTATTGCCTCTGGAGCCCAGATTGTGGAGGGGAAAACGTGGAGGATTTATGCTTGAAAGGAAACACAATACGACTGATCTCACTGGTTTGGTATCTGCGCTGCGGCGGTTGGATGCCTCGACATCATTAGACCCTATAAAACTGTCTCTCACCCAGGTGACCCGATCACCAGGTGGAAAACACAAACAGTGGTGATCCGAATCGGAAACGAGCAGGTGTATCTTCTTTTCCAATTATGCAAAAGTGTAATTACGAAGAATGGAATTCATCGAGCTGACCTTCACCACCTCACGTCCATCACACATGTCTAATGTGTCCATAGTGTCTTTCAAGTGAAAGCGCTTGGCACGGTTCAGGATAAGTGATGCGTGTGACACAGATCTGTTCTCCGGCTCAGAATGCTCTATTGTGTGGTCTCCATTACACCTGATGTCTGATCACTGCCAACACTACACTCCCTTAACAGACCTTTAATTGTGTTACAGCCTTTTCCACATTCTTGGGCCCTGCAGTTTCACCTCCGTACACACACACATGCACACACACACTCGTGCTGAGGAAAAGTCATCGGACATTATTTTCCCTTTTGGCTGAAGTGCTACGCTTGGCCGGCCGTGAAAACAAATACATGTGTGTGGGAATGTAGGAACCGCTGGCCTGAAAGTGAAACCATATTTTAGCAGAAGGACAATATGAATTCAGGTCTAAGCTCAACTGAATCATACGTCTACTATCCAACGACTACAGTAGATATGGGTTTTTTTTTCATGGATGTTGTTGATACTGCAACTTGAGAAGAGAAAGAACGTCTCGTAGTTCCTTGCCATGTGATTATATCCACTGATTCACAATGGAAAATAAAGCAAAGTACATAGTTCCCATTTTTTTGGGCCTGTTTTTGCACATTGAGAGACAGAGACTCGCAGTTTTACACTGCTCAAATTTCAAACTTAACATGCAAAACCTCTTGCTCACATACAACTGCAGTGTCTTTTCAAAGTAAAACTAAAAGTTAATTTAAAATCAAATTCAGCTTTTATGTTTTGCTTCATTTTAAACTCTTAATACACTCTTTTCACATATAGATACATTTATTCTGGATAAATAGGCAAAAGCACTTTTTTCTGGCTCTTTTATGGGTAAAATAAGTAAAAAAGTCCAGATGGACATGGTGTTTTAACCCTTAGAAAACGGATCTGTGCCGCAGGTGCACCCATGGTAATTTGCTGTGGGAATACTACACAATACAGTTATATAAAACATCTTTTATATATACAGGCTTTAATAAATGTGTTCTTTCCGTCTTCTTATGCGTTGTAAGTTATGATTCATTTTATTTGTTTTTCCTTTTGTTTTTGTTCATAAAAACGAGCCAAGTGAACTTTGAACTGTGACGTATTTCCAGATTTCACAAATTAAGTACGACGTTAAACATCTTGAGCACTTTTTGCTCGTGTGTGTTTATATAGTTGGTGAAAATGAAAGATTCATTTTTCATCAGATTGCCTATAGGTTGTTCTGGAAAAAGGATATAAGACACATAGTAATGGAATGCTTTGTGTTCTAAGGGTTAAAGAAAGGATTGAAAGAAATTAGCTTTATTTCTTCTTTCCCCCTTCTTCATATTGTTACTTCTCAGATTCATCTTCAATAAAAATCTGTTACGTGTATCACTCATTAGTCAAAGTTTAATTAACTGTCCTCATCACGCAGTAGAATCAAGGTTTCAACTCCCAATTCCCAGTAAATATGGACGGTTTAACTGTGATAAACCTTTTATTTTATTACACAAGTTTTTCTTTTTTCCTTCATTCGTGCTGCTGTTGCCAGGACCTCATTTTCTCTTATTTAGGCTGGGAAAAGAGTTTTAAACACCAGGGAAATCTGGTATGCCTCTGCTTCTCTCATAGCTAATTAGTGTGTGGACTAATTACATGGCTAAGTTTAGCAGCGCGACAGCCTAGTTCCATCTGTTTGCTATCTATAAAGTAGAGAGGGAGATGGAACAGGCTACAGGTGATAATCTGGGTCCTTTTTAGAATATTCTAGCAGATTAACATCATGTTTTTCTGACCATGGTAAAAAAAAAAAAGGGAGACCTTTCACAATCAGAGTCAATATTGTGTTTTCTGTGGTGTTTCTCATGGAACATAATTCATATAAATATAGCGGTCACGTTACTCTCAGCATTGTGTTGATGCATTAAAGTAGAGAGTATTTTTCTTGATTAACTGACTAATCATTTGGTCCAAAAGGATTCAGTTTTAATGATTTCTTTGTTATATGGAGCAGAGAAACCACAAAAAATATTCAGAGGAGTGGTTTTGTTTAACTTGAAAAAGTTAAATTCGAATAACACAAAGACACGAGCAAAACATGAATGTAGCAAAACTACTTACCAGTGTATTGGTTAGCACTCTCGCCTTTGCACACAAGAAGACCCGGGTTCGTGGCAAGGTTCTTTTTGTGTGTGCGAGTGGGTTTTCTCAAGGGTTCTCTGGTTTTCCTGATTTGGCAAATTGGACACTCTTCACAATCTTTCCCGGCAAAACACACCTGAAAACAGGGAGGGGCAGTTGGTCTCCATGCAGGACTAGGATTGAGAAACCCTGCTCTAAATTGACAGTAGGTGTGAGTGTGAGAGTGGATGGTTGTCTCATGTGCCCCCCCCCGCGACCCTCATGTGGACGAAGCAGAGTTACAGCACCTGTAAAGCTTTATACACACACATTATATCTGGTTTTCCTTTATTTATATGCTTTTAGATTGGGGTGAGAATAGGTTTGACCTTTGAAAGACAGATGATTTATAAAGTGGGCAAATAAAAAGCAGTTAGATGTACCAACATAAGACACAAGGAGATGGGTCGTCTGACAATCATAAGGCTGCACATGACATATTGCACTGTGAAAAAGTATAGCATTACTGTCTGCTGGGAAAAAAAAGTGTAGGGTACATTTGCCCCTGCTGTCTCCAGGCTGTGGCTAATGAAGAAAACAGACTCTCATTTCCAACAGACTCCCCCCCACTCCCCCCTCACCTGCCACCCAGCTTCTGACTTGACAGCCTGGAGAGTGAGTGCCGAAGCTGGGTGTTCGCGTCTTACTGCTCCCCTCTGACTCGAACGTGACATTTAATGCGGCCGTCACATAACAGATGAGAGAGAGGGGAGAGAAAGATGAAGCAAGATTAAGAGGAATGACTTTCAGAGCCATGGTCTGTATGCAAGGTAGCAGTAGATCAGGTTTCAGGGAAGCTGAGGTCACGCAGGGGTGAAAAACTTTATACTGAAGTGAACGTATAAAGGCATCGGCGACATGAGATGTTGACATCAAACCGGGTTTTAAAAAGGAAATCACCAATAGGGAACTATTAAATGAGGTCACAGGTCAGGGTGTGTGTTGATGTCGAGTGATTTACATGAAATCATAATAATATGAAAATGATATGCCTATTGTTGTGTTTGAAGAACACTGGGGACAATTCAGAGGTGGAGAGTAATGAATTACATTCACTCGCGTTACTGTAATTGACTAAGTGTTTTGTATACTTTTACTTAAGTATGTTTTTCTGGAAGTACTATACTTGGCTATATTTTAAATCACATCTAAGTAAAAAGTTATGTTGGCCTTTGAAGAGAATTAAATAAAAAAATAACTAGTACCGCGCACGGTTCTGAACGGGTGCGGCTCAAATTTTCGCCAACTTTGCCGGCCCCATTCTCGTAAGCCATATGACATTTTAACTAAAACTTTCAGCAACTTAAGCTCGTCAACTTGTCCACAGTGACCTCACCAAGTTTGAAGGTCAGTCATCATCTACCGCTTTATCCTCAACCAGAGGGTCGCGGGGGGTGCCGTGCCAATCTCAGCTACATCGGGCGATAGGCGGGGTACACCCTGGACAGTTCGCCAGTCCATCGCAGGGCCACACACAACTAGAGACAAACAACCATTCACTCTCACACTCACTCCTACAGTCAATTTAGAGTGTCCAATTTACCTAATCCCCACATTGCATGTTTTTGGACTGTGGGAGGAAGCCGGAGAACCCGGAGAGAACCCACGCACACACGGGGAGAACATGCAAACTCCATGCAGAAAGGCCCTTGTTCCAACCGGGGCTCGAACCCGGGTCTTCTCGCTGCAAGGCGAGAGTGCTAACCACTACACCACCATGTGGCCCAAGTTTGAAGGTAATTGCTCAAAAGCTGTAGGCGTTGTTAGTTCAAATGCCAAATGACCAAGGTGGTTGTTTTTTTGTGTTTTGTAGTATGTATATCTGTATATATAGATATACATATCTATATAATTATTATTTATTTTACCATTTTTACTTTTAAGTAATAGTTCAGTTAGATCGACATTTCGATCCACACTCCATACCAGATGGTGGCGGTAACGCACCTAATCGTTGTTTGCCAACCGCCATAAAACCTCAGAAAAGAAGAAGAAGATGAAGCATCAAAGGAGATACCACACACCTGCTCGTCTTCTTCACGCAGGTGTTTTTCAATCAGCTGATGACCGCTGATTGCTTCCTCCTCCTCTTCTTATTTAATCTTACTGCCGTGGAACGAACAAAAAAGACGCGAAAAGGGTGTTGCTGCTTCACTACTGAAACTGTTCCGGAGAAGTTGTGGCAGTAATGCACCAACCGCCATAAAAAAAAACTACTGCCGCGTGACGTCAGACGCCGAAAGGGTGGTCGCGTGCATCAGCTTCTGTACAAAAACGCAGCAAGGCGCGCCAGGATGGCGTGTTCGACCTGGTCCAGATTGGTGAGTAACTTTTGTCAAGTTATCTTAATTATCTTAATTTTTTTACGTTAAATGTTTAAAATCACATTCAGGGGGTTATACATGTCTTTCATAATTCTAAACTTTTCATGTAGTCATTAAAATACAAACTTTTTTTTTTAAGGAACAACCTGCTTCCTTCCTGCTCACGGAGACCTGGTCGGACCTGCCATATACAAAAGCCTGAGGCTGTCGAAAAAAAGGTGAGTGACACCTTTAGAGATAATTTACTACATCATTGAAAAGGTTATGGCTAATTATCATAATGTATTTAACTGATGGCAATATATCATATTAATGTAATCACACGTGTATAATAAAAGTTGTTTGTGTTTTTAAAAGAGTGTGGCTGTATGACAATTTACATGCAAAGGTAAGAACACGCCTCTCTATGGAGCGTTTTCTTGCCTTGCCACTGTGCCCTTAACCACTTTTTCTTTCCAACTGTTTCTTAAGACGGTACGTGACACGTGCGCCATCGCGTCGATCCTTTCCTCACTTCTAAAATGAAAAAAAAAGTATCAACTTGAATATTTTCTTTAGCTAAATATAGTGATGTTGGAGGACCAGATCTTAAATGAGGTTTAAATGGATGTTGGTGTACAGTTAAAGCTCGATGGTAGGAATAAAATGAATGTTGTGCCTTGTACACTCTGTCACAAGGCTTAGACTTAGACTTCTCTCTTTTCCATCATGGCCATTCATCTACCGTTAGCCCTAGAATGTTAAAATAGATCCTGATGATCTACAAACACAGTGCCTGGCTTTGGATGGCAGCCGTGCCATTGCCTCGGTATTGCCATACGTCCCATAACGCAAGTAGGCAACGATCGCCACCGTGCCCGTGCCTTCATGGCTTATTTGTATTGTTGTACGTATGGCCTTGCACGTACAGTCATTTTTACATAGACAAACATGGGTGCCTTCCGTGTCCATGCACAGTCAGTGAACTAACCTGTACTTTTTTTTTAGCATCAGTCAAGAGGAGCACCGACATCACTGCATGTCCACCCTAATTAGATTGCGTTTTAGTTTCGGTAAAATTTCAAATGGTTAGTGCAGTTTTTCGTTCTTGCTTGGCCGCTGTGCCATTACTGTACCTGCTCTGACCTGAATCTTGATTCTTCATGGCCACTGTACTTGGTCTTGGTGTTTATGCCAGTCTATAATTTCTGATCCGTTCTTCCTACTAAGTTTTCCTGCTTGAGTGTGTGTGTTGACTGACTTCGACTGACATTAATCTGACCTTTTGGACCAAGATTAACACTCCAACTGACTTAACTGCACCAGAAAGGTGAACAAAATTTAGGCTGCAAGACTGGCAAGATGCACACCAATTAGACAACAAGCAAATTCAAATTCTTTCAATAACAGGTCAAATTTGTACCTTTCAGGTTAGTTTTAAAGGCCTTTGCCACATGATCTTTGTGGGTAAACCTTGTCCATTCAATTTATAAAGTTGATTTGCATCTAACCATTTACAATGCCTGACACAATGGCTTTACAATAATCAAATTTTTTTTGTTTTGCATTACTGAGCGCAAAGGCCTTTATTTACACACTGACGCATGCCAAGACTGCCGTCATGGCACGTGTCACTGTCTCTCTCTCGCTGGTCTGTCTCTCCTGTGTGTCTTTCTGTCTGTCTGGTCTCTGCCTGTCTCGTGTCTGGTCTGTGTCTTGTCTGCCTGTCTGTCCTTTGTCTGTGTCTAACTAAACTTTGATTTATATGTGTAGTCACATTAGATTGTAGGTTTTATTCAGCCCATGGATAATGTTACGATATACTTTAAAACTGGCATTTGTTGGCACACTTTTGATATCCTTTTTAGTCTTAAACTTTACGCACTGCCAACAGCCTTTTGTAGTCACTAACTGAAATCGAATTTAATATTAATGCTGACTTGTCTCACTCTGCCAAGTTTATTTCCCTCTAAAGGAGTTGAACCTTTTTCTGTTCATAGTATTTTTGTGCGTTATGTTGGGAGGCCTCCCAGCAGGGGGTTTTTATCTTCCCCTGCAAAACTATGCGTTACTCGCCTTAGGGATGCAGGGCTATCCTGCAGAGTTTCTTTCATAAATGAGATTGTAGGTTGCAGGATTAGAGCACGTTTCTTTTCTTTAGGAGGACACAAACCTGGCAAAGAGACAACTCAGATTATTTAAGTGAAAGTTGCATTATTTTTCGTTATTTGATTTGTTTCTTGGATTGACTTGGTGTCTGGAGCTTTGTGGTTAATAGTGATCATGTAAACGTGTAAACAAGAGGTCTTTTGCCTCTTATTTGCGAAGCTGGCAGCTGGTTGAAATGATAGGACTTTATGGCTTGCCCAAAGTGGGATTTTTGATAGAGCATAGGGTTAACACCTCACCATACACTAGTTATTTCAGCCAACAAGTGTCTGTAGTCTGTTATTACCCATGACGTTCTTTTAAATTTCACAATTTAGGCAGCTTGTAGAGTCATTAGGAAGATGCTTAATCCCAATGTCTTGGTTGGTTGCATGAGAAACTGTTATCGCGTTCCTCTGATTTTTGTAGACTTGCCCTAAAGTTTCTCTCCACAATAACTCTTGTTGAGCTATGCATTAAGTGATTCCTCCAACTTGTCTCCATATCAAATTTTTTCTCCCTGCAGCCTTCCACCACCCACTGCTGCTGTTGCATCTGCACCAGAAAATGTTGAAAAATGTTGATCATTGTTTCTCGAACCTGGAAATGTTCTCAAATGTCTTGTTTTGTCCACACAATGAATTGGTTTTAATGATTTGTGTAATATGGAACAAAGAAATTTAAAAACTAATACATAAATCATGCACCGGAAACCTTGGCAGTGAACAATGAGGACGGGGGAATTGGCACTAATTAAGGTGAGAAAGTTGAAACATTGGTGACCTTTGACCTATTTTGACTGACACATTATGTGTTTACATATTATATTTTGTCAGCACTTTAATTGGAAAAGGTTTGACTTTAAAGTAAATTTAAAGTAAACTACTTTTTTAGGCCAGTCCTTTTACTTGTACTATAGTAAGATTTTATCAAAATAGTGGTACTTTTACTTGAGTAGAATATTTCAGTACTCACTACTATTGTGAGTACTGACGTAGTACTGTGAGTACTGTTGTGTATGTACTATTAAGTACATACACATTTTTAAAAAGAATAAAAAAAGAGAATGGAGTCTATTTTGAGGGAAAGTGATTTATTTTGGTGTCTTTGAGCAAGTAAAGTGTCAACACTGTCAACAGACTGGGGCTTTTCCTGTTCTTTGAATGTTGTGTTTGTTGTAGATAATTCTGAGGGGGAAACTGATTCCTCAGCTGGGGTGATGTACACTTTACAGCGGCCTCTCTGCATAAAAAAAAGGCCTCAAACAAGCACTCATGGCGTCTCACTTTCAATAAATCGGTTGAATTATTGAACAGATTTCACAGCAGATTCACAAGGACAAAGTTTCCAGTCTCCTCCTTTTTACCTCAACCAGTCACCCAGATTACATCACTGTCTCTGGACAACTTGACGCCAGGTAGTGATGTAACCAAGAAGAAAGGAGATCTTAAAAGAGAAGAGAAGGAGGGACACCCGTCTATGTGATCTGAGGAGCTGTGCTTTGTTAGAGGACAAACACTCACGGACTGCGTGGCTCCAGGTGTGTCTGTGCTCCTCTGCTCTGAAAAATTTATTACACAACACCATGTGTCATATTCTTTTTTGACAGGAGCCTACATTTGCTATTCAATACTCCGCTGTTGTTGACTATGCAACGCACATGTGGGCCACATGGTATAACGGAATGTTCAGGAAATGAATTTCCCGTAACCACAGTGGATTCATTAAAACGTGAGCGTGAACATTATCTGATTAACCTTTAGGGAACGTATCAGGTGCTTTATCCTGAGTTGTGCAGTATGTGTTGGTACCTGCCAACCACCTGCTCTCACATCCAGCTGTAAGAGCTTTTCACACCCACTGAGCCAAAAAGAAAGGTTTTATTCTTAATCACTGAACTCGGGAAATAAGTGATGAATAAGAGTCTTGTATGAGCCCAGGGACAGTGATGACAGATCCACGCTATAGTTTCTTCCTGTGCTGATCAGATTGTGACGTGTAGAGATTGAGATCAGACACATTCTGTAACATGGATCTTATCATTTGTAAGTATATTATACAAATAAAGTACACGTAATATGAAATTGTTGCTATTTATTTGAATTCAAACATTGTATTTGTTGTTACATTTGAGGCTCTACACAAACTAAAACTATACATGTACATTCATGGGTGTTTGATAAAGTAAAAGAAACAGTCATATAATTCTAATATAATTTTACACACCTATATATACTTCATTGCTATACTTAAAGCTGCAGTATGTAACGTGTGGTCCCTTTTTTGTTTACAACAGGCTCATCAGACCTGATTGAGGGAGTGTTTGGGAAATAATTAAATAAAATAGCGTACCTGAATCTTTATCTCAATTGCTGAAAATCTGATCTTTTTTCCTGATTTGCAAACACCTTGCTGACTTATATCACAGTATAACATAACAGTATAATATGTGTTTAAAGGCAGACTTCTCGTTTAGAATATCTCGTGTGCCACAGGATACACAGACGCCCCCACAATTTTCCCAACAAATCATCATCCATAATGCTGCTGTTGCACTGGCACTGATCAGAGATGGCATTACACACCCTCTTAGGCATTTCCTGTGGTGTTTCCTGTTTCCCTCATGACTTCATGTGCAAATGCCCATTAATCCGGGTAAACTCTCGTCAACTCTCTCTGTCTCGGGGTCTGATATCACAAAGACTCTGTTTCTCTCTCTCTTTTTTCTCAAACACACACAGCCGTCACTCTGGACTGAAAGCAGCAGACCGGAGCTCCGAGTATTTCACAGCTGATGGTGGAGATAAGCTTTCTTAGCTCTCTGTGCGTGTGTGTGTGTGTGTGTGTGTGTGTGTATGCACAAGAGAAAAGCTAAGATCTGCAGGGTATACAGCTCAGCCCCGGGGGAAAACTGTCTGGGAAAGTGATGCCAAGTTGGGCCAGATTTGTGTCAAACACGTCTGCAAACAAGTGCTACTTGAAATTTTTTAAGATTAAAGTCATGAGTAGAGCATGCATTTGTCTGTGTAATGAAGAGGTTTTTCCAAAATCACCATAGCATGTCATCCAATCATTACCACTGTGTACGAACTGTCAGCATCACAGCTGAACTGATTTATGACTGTCAGTTAATAGTTTCTGTTTGAAGGACAGAAAAAAATAATCACTGAATCTATTTCGGGCGTCTCATCTGTCATGTTGCCCTTTGACACGATAAACGCTCGGCAGTATTTGCCGTTGCGTGACTTAATTCAGCAGCAATCCGTGCCGTGTCTCCTCCACAGTCTACCGCAGATAAGCTTTCCCCGAACCACCTCACCACAAACTGTGTTAGCCTGCTGCTGAGTCACATTAATTTAATCACCGAGCCACCAAACCATGCAGGAAATTGAACAGAATACAATATATCACTTATGTGCACTGCACCTTTTTCTGTTTCTTTTCAAGGGGGCGACCCACCTCGACGTTACCCACTGGTTTGTTAACTGCAGTTTTGAAGGCTCATTCAGCGTCATTGTTCGTTGTCGTTGCACCAGTACAACGTCACGCTAAACCCGCCTGCCAAGTTAAGGTACCGTTCCCAGTCGAAATGCAACCCTGACCGAGGGCTTTACCGTTCCAAACCACACCTTACTGCACCAACCCGAACTGTAACATGATGCACACAAGGCTTAATGTGCAAAATGGACATCATGCAATGTTGCAGAAGACCTGAAACTAGCTACTGAGCAACCCTATGGGAAAATGGACCGAGTCATGCTAATATGGGGTCTTTATTTTAATCAAATGCGGTTAAAATCACAAATTACAAGGCTTCACAATAGGAATTTGTTTTGCAGCCAGAAGACTATGTCCATTTTATTATACAATCTATGTCCATATTGTATTTTTTTTCCTTTCATTATAAGGCAGCTGCACATGTCCATGACGTCCACTGGTTTTGCAGAGAAAAAAACATTAAAGCACACCATTTTGTATAAATGGCCACAAGTGCCTTTTCATTGAAAGACAGTCGGGTACTAATGTGCCACAGTGTCTGAAAATAACATTGGAGCAAAAAATAACTCCCGTACACACATTATCAAAAGAGCATAAACATTGTTAAATGCAGGAAGCCTTTATCTGGAGTGCAGGAAGTCATTTTGTGTGTCCCACAGCCCAAGTCCTCGGAGATAAATGTCTTGTTTTGAAGCGCATCTCATTTTCTTGTGTTGAAATATAACAACAGACATGTGTAAGGTGACAAACAATTCAAACTGAGTTCATCAGTCTTTTCGAAGCCCTGGTTGTTAAGTTCATGACCACAACTGTCTCACTTGAACTCCAAATTATTTGGACTATGGCACTAAAACTTAACTGAAATGGCCAGACATGTCAATACATGCATGGGGCTGTTATTAGCTAACTATAATTCTAGAAAAGACAAGAAATGTTAATAGACGGCTTTGACACTTGAGGGGGAAATCCTTATCACTTTCGGGATTTCAGCAGTTTCAGGCGACAGTGACGTCATCTGGCTGTGAGAAAGACAATATTCGACTCAACAGCACCAAAGCTTTTACTCAGGAAAAATCATGAAACCTATAAATCACAACGCAGAGGAAGGATCTTTTTCTTTTTTTTTTATATTAACAATACTGCCCAGACAAAGGCATACATTTTCCTTGGGGCAAAAACACAAGTTGCAACGTGTGACTAACGTCCTCTTTGTTTCGGTATTTCTGAGGAATAAGATAACAATGACACCATTAACGGCAAAATGCAACATAAGCATGAAAAAACTAAAAAGAAACAGGTATGTGGCTGCTCCATTAGTTTTCTTTAGTGATCAAGTTGTTAATACAGAGAAAAAGGACTAGTTTCTTTTTCCATTATGTTTGTAATTGGTAAATGTCAGTATAACCAAAGGGTCTTAGTTTAAATTTTTTTTAAAGAGAAATCTTCCTTTCAATGAAGTAGTAAAATTAGGCTATATTTCCCTTGATTTATAGATTATTATTGTTGTTTCAAACTAAATATGCAATTTACATTGATTAGGCATATTTGCGAGGGTGCAATCAGTGACTTACTTATTATATTTTGGTTTGTGTTTATTGTTTATTGTACGGTCTTCAATATTAATGCTTTCAGCTTTTTAGTCACCAGTACATAATTTATATATATTTATATATACAAATACAATTTTTAGGTCATAGACTTAGCAGGTGACATGTAGCATCGAGACTTTGAGCAAACTGCTGAACATCTACGCGAAAACGTGGTATTATTAGAAGTATTTAAAAGTGTTTCAGTTAAAAAAAATAAAATCGTTAAAGTTGATAACGTGATGTAGCTAGCAGTCGTGCGTGGGCGTGCGTCGTTACGGTGACGCAAAGCGACAGGAATCGTCGTAACGGCACCGCTGGACTAATGAGGACGTGCTGTCGGAGCCGACTGGGTTTTCATCGCTTCCGACGAGTAAACATTTCACTGAAGAGTCAAGGATAAGCGTTTATCGTGTCTCAATGAAGAAAGACTTGTCCGCGGCGGCCGTAGGGACGCGAGGATATGCGCATGTCCTCACTGAAAATACGTCGTTCACGAAAACATGTGAGTAAATGAGCGAAATGTAGAGTTGTGTTTGAAATTGCTTGTATATTCCGCTTCTGTACAGAGGAGGCCGCAGGTGTGTGTTGTTGTTGTGCAGCCCCGGTTATCACAGGTTAATGCTGACAGAGGAGAGATTGATGGTGAAACAGGTTGCAGGTTAGATGGAGAAATTAAGAACATTGGGGCAATGACTTTGACCTTTTGTCATGAGATGACGTGTGTGATTGACATGAAGTTATCCAGATTATGAAACAATAAAACCTGGGGCTGAACAGACCAGGTGAACCCTCAAAAACCTACAAGCAAATGATTAGGATGGGCTCATTAACACTTTTGAGTGCTACTAATATAACAACCTTGAGTATATACTTATATAGATATCATACATGATACTATGCAACTGCATTTAACCCACAGCCACAACAAGCCATTTCAAAAACATATCTAATAGGAGTGGGCCAAAAATATTGTCGTCCTTCCTTGTGCTATCCGATAATCAATACACTAAATTAACAAATTAAAGTGCTCTAAAGTAGACAGTCCCTGCCAGTGTTATGGCTCCTCATGGATAATGGCGGAGAAAGCTACATTAAGAGATGCCATATGTTGTTTATGACAGAATCGTTGAATTGTGATATTATTGGTACTGTGCACCATGTATCGTGAGGGATATGTTGTGATTCCTACCCTAAAGAGTATGATCCTGAACTAGTCCAGATGTTCAAATGGTTATATTTACATTTAAACATTCTCCAATGTTTCAGTCTGAAGATTGCTATTCCATAACTAATTTATCTAACATTCTATATAGAATGGTTAGATGGAGAGATGTCATCAGTTTGGATGGTAGTTATGCAATATTTTCGCAAGCCCCCGACAGCCCTATTTCATCAGCCAAGTACTCGCTCGATGTTCTGGCCTCCGAGAAAGGGAAACGTACATTTTGTTCCTTTTATTGAGACGGGATGGACTTTGACACTGACCCCTTTGAAATGAGTCTTGTAGAACTGGAACACCATGTTACAAACGATGTCTTCTCCAGGTAAAGACTGATGATGGACACTTTGAGAACAGACAACAGACAGTTATGTAACGGCAGCAGATGGAAGGAGGAGGCAGAAGTGCACAGAATCACTTTTTCATAACTGATGATTAACACTGAACAACATAAACCACATCCTAAGATTTGGCCACTTTGACACCCACGCCTGCTGTTGCGTCCTCCATTAAAGCAATGGTTTTAACATGAAACTGTGATATTGTACAAAATAATATCAATTTTCTCTTCTTCCTGCAGAAAAAGAACTATAGCAACATGTATTTACTTCATTTTTGCTATGTGCTTCATTACTGATAAGAGAGACGTTTGCTGAATTTCTCACAGTTATATAGAGATGGCAGGTGTTCAAGTCCCCACTTTAAAATCTCGTGAGAATGTAAGCTGAGATTGGATGACCTTTGCACCTTTGCCCTTTAGTGTGGTACACTGTCAAGACCAGACGTTCCTCTCTCATGTCCTGTCAGTAGTTGGGTCTTGGTGATTTACGGCCTTCCGCTTTTCTTCTACTGTCATTGTGGCCTTGACTTTATAGAGTGTGTGGCTGTAAAGGCGCCTTTACACGCATCGCTTTGGTCCAGACTGAACTATCTCGCCAACCTTTCTATTCATGCTCCCCAGAGGGTGAAACTTGACGACTATAGTGACCTGACATTTCGTCCTTTCCTCAACGGGACGTTAACCGTATCCTTTTGTTATCGTCTTTTGGTATCACTCTGTGCATCTACATAAAAAACAAATGATTGCCTTAGTCTGATTAAAACTGCACTTTTAAATTACATTTAAAAGTCAGCCTGAAGTTGTTGTAAGTCTAATTTCTTAAAGGCGGACTAACACACCCAGTTAACATGGTTTTTAGGCAAATTACTACTGCATGTATACGATTAGTTGGACTTAAGCTGGCCTGGACACTCTACGCAGGCTTTGCAGTTCCAAGCCCCCGGGGCTTTGACTCAGAAATAATAGAAGAGGCCAGTACACAGAAGGAGGCAAGAGCTAAGAACTACATTTTCTGCTCTGTCAGCTCATAGAATAAAATACTTTGAAGACATGAAATGGCGCTCGACTTGCAAACCTGTCAGCTGAAGCTATAGTCGTCTGTAACATAATGGATTTGAAAATGCCTAATTCTGATAAAGCTGAAATGGGGCATATTTTATTGATTAAGTTTAGTAGTCAGTAGTCCAATGAATGGTGCAGTTGAGCTACAGCCACAGCTCGACTGTTAGACCTGCTACTGTTACTCGTCTTTCTTCTTTTCGGTCAAACAGAAACATACCTGCAGTAGTGACCGCTGGTCAAACATATGATGAGATGCAGCTGTCAAGTATAGCTTTTTCGCTCCGTGTTGTGATTGATGTTTTTACTGGAGGACTTTTTGCTCCACAGGACCTCTTTGGTCCAGTGCTGTATCGCATTTCTTCCCCTTTTGAAGTTTCTATTAAATCACTCCACAACCTGCCCTATTTATACTTGGGTCCAGGTGGTGTTTGAGCACTAGTGCACGGCACTACAGTGTGTAGTGTAATGGTGATACTTGTAGGAAAAATATTTAAGTGTGTGTCTGTATTTGTGTACATAGTTAATGCCTCTTAATGACATACATCCCAGTGTCCAGTGTAACCCAATACTTTTATCTCTGTTCTTGCTTAAATTCAGCATAGCATGCAGAGTTCTAAGACGCTGCAGGCGGAAAAAAAGCCCAACTGTGTTTCCATAAAGTCCCAGACTTATATGTGCAGCATTTGTGATGACAATAGCGGTAACAGTTTTTTAGGCAGCGTTATACAATAGAAAAAATATTATGAAAATTCAGACTTCATTTAAAAGACAAGCCTGAAAAAGCCAACTTCAGCCTGGATTGTAGAAACTAAATCCAAGCAGTTTGATGATGGAATTTGTTGGGTATCCATTTTCTACTGAGGGCTACCTTTGTTTGTGTTTTGGAATCCTTTAGGATAAATTGTTGGTGTTGAGAGATGTGTGATTTCCTCCTGTTTTCCCTAATCTTTGCCTCCGGCTGAAGCTAAGCTCTCCGCCTGCAGGATAAGGCAGCAAGTCTTTGTGCAGGGGGTCGTGATCTTTCACCTGCTGCTGGAAGCCTACACTGCTGGGAGGTCACATGTAGTTAGAGGTGACGCATGAAGAAAACGACAAGAGCGGGGGGGAGCAAATGAGGAAGGGGAGGAAGCCAAAGTTTAATTATTCTCTTGCTGTTTTATCTGTCAACACCTAAGACACTTGAGCTGTTTACATTTCGGTGCATGGATGAATTTGTAACCAATTAAATTTAACAAAGGATGTCTGTGCATGTTCAGGAATTGCTACAACTTTGCCTGCACAAATGCAACCTAACTTGGGTGCAAATGTTGTGAAACTGTACTCGTCAGGGTAACAGAAGTGAAATGATCTCGCAGCCACACAAGGCCTTCACACCTTTCATCACCTAATTCTGTCTCAATCAGACAACCATGACTCCAGCTGCACAGCTGAAAGACTTTTCCTACTCGTCATGCAGGAAAGGGAAGTAAGCTGTGCTAACAAGCTTTCAAATTTAGCTCCTTCACAGAGATAGATATATATATATGTATATATATATACATATATATGTATGTATATATACATATATATATATATATATATATGTATATATATGTGTATATATATATGTAGGGTGCACAGAATCCCTTGAGAGGCATGGAGGCTTTATAGGGAATGTTGCTGATCACTGAGTAATGTGTACTTATACTTATACTTTTATTAATTTACATTTATTAATATTTTTGTCTATTTTATCTCTGTTACTAACCTACATACATGCGTGACTCTTTTGGGTTGGCATGGTCGTTATGCAAGATTTCCTCTAGAGGGCAGTGCTGAGTGCCAAGTTGCAGACATCAACAAACAAACATGCTTGATCCAAAATAGACGAAAAAACTTCGGATGTCGTCCCATTAATGGGGATTATTACTCGGTGTTGTCGGTGAGGAAGATTGACGACGAGTGGAATTCTGTATGTCCTCTGACACTTTTGACACCTTGCTTTTCCAGAAGCCGTGTGCCTGGCAGTCGCTTTCAGTTTTTCCCTGACTGATTAGACCATTTACTCTATACTGCCCTCACGATTTCTGTGGTGTTACTTATACCTTAGTTATACTTCAACTGTCTTTGCAAGTTCTCCTGCAACTTGCAATGTAGAGTACAAATGGTCCTTTAGAACCAAACATATATTAAGAGGTTGTCCAGAAGCCAAAATGTCAGTGTGTTTATAATGAGTACCACTATCTCTATCAGAGAATATACCATCTGTGGTTCTCTCACTACCTGTCGTGATCAGAGAGGCAAACAATCCTGCTGTTCTCAGGCCAACATGCAAAGCATGCCCTTTCACATGCAAATCACTGGGTCTGGCATCGTGGATGGGGATTTGAGATGAGATTCCACAGAGCTGTAGCTTTAAAGTAATTGAATTAGAATCAAACCAATTCATTCTATTTTTTTATAATCAACCTATTGGCTGATTGTCTTTTGTTTCTTTGCATTATATTTGATTAGATGGTGGAAAATCAGCCATATCGTCCCCCAAAAAATTATAGCCATTGACCACACAATTCCAAAGATCGGCATTGGCATTTGCATGCACCATAGAAGAACCGATATCTGTCGACTGTCTCAGTCACATGGCGTGACCATATTGCAACAAAGATTTTTTTTTGTGTTATTGTTAGTATGCAAGATGATTTATTCTGAGTATCCTGTGTCTGCGTTTCAACAATGATGTCTTGTTGCCTGGATAGATGAGCTTCTGCTGCTCTGACCGCTGTTTCCTATTATAATTTCCACAATCCACACTTAGCCCTGTGTCTATGCCTGTGTGTGTGTGTGTGTGTGTGTGTGCGTGTGTGTGCGCGCACACGCATGTCAGACAACAAAAGGTTGATGGATATCGCTACGTGTTTCCTGTTCCCCTCAGGTGCATTCACACATGTGGTTTCTGAAGTGTCTTCAGCTTCAACCCATATCTCTGCAGCTCTCACCGGAGCAGTAGACAGACGTGCAGAGACCTGTTTCATGCTGAACGGGGATATTTTTGGACTGTTATGTTTTGGAACGACAAGCCACAAAAGGTACTTCCTTTACATAGTCAACAGATATTTTTTTTTGTGTGTGTGTGGGAAGATTGTCTATTCAGCAGCAGGCTCCCGACTTTCCTTTCATAGTTTATGGTTCACAGCAGTGTTGAGACGATGGGATGAAAGGTTATCTAGATTTTACAAAGAGACTGTTCCCTGCCAAGACATGATCTAGATATCAAGCTATCCGGGACTCCTTACCTCGATAATTACTGATAACCTACACCGAGAACCTTGACTCAGTCTGTGCAGGGTACAGACTCACACAGTCATCTAGTAGATTTAGCCAAACGCATCTAGGCAGGAGTTTACTTAATTCATGATAAATTGTGAGAAATCTGTAATTTTACAGTGAACTGTAGCAGAAAAATGCCATTCTTCCCCAAAAAACACAAGAAAAAGCCAACCCTGCTTAAAAATGTCCAATTTTTTCTGCAGCTGATGGTGCTTAAAGGTTTATTGGTGATGTTCCATGTTGCAGTTGAATATTCCTCACCTCACCTCCCCTTCCAAATGTGTTAAAGAACCTGTACCTAGTAATAGTAATAGTTCTGTTGCCTCTGTTGAGCTGACCTGGCTCCTGATACAAATATAAATATAAATGGCTCATTCTGGGGGTAATGAAATGTAAAAAAAAAAAATTCTACTCAATCTTACACACCGGATGTATAGGTTATAATTTTCTGACTCAGTGTAAAAATAAAACGGGTCATCCCAGGTTGTGGCGTGTGCGGGTGTGTATGTTAGAGTTCATACATGTGTTTCTGGTTTGAAGCAGTAAAAATGGGCGCACAATTAAATGAGACATTTCAAATTCCAAGAGCACATTGGACTTGACCTTAGCTGTCAGAGGAGCTCGCGTGAAACCTGATTTGACATAAGCCTCTTCAGTACACCCCTAAACACAGCCCCTGTGTGCTACTTAAGACGTTAAATGGAGCGTACATACGGGCTTATTTGTGCACATGTACTGTATGTCACAAGCCATCCTGTGCATCTTATAACACGGTGGTGGTGTCTGTATTTGTTCAGCAGTGAAAGACATTCCAGCTGATGTACCTATAGGCTGTGATTTAAAATGCTAGTGTGTGCTCCTGCTTCTTCTGCACTCCCTAACCACTACTTATAATACTTTCAAGATCTGCTGTAAAAACATCTCTGCCAAATTACAAGGTTTTTGACGGGGGAGAGGGAAAGTTTGGCCCACTTACTAACACTTAACATTTCATCCGTAGTAAAATATTTTATAAGTACCCATCTCGATAAGTGAGAGAGATGTTATAAAGATTGTGGCATTATCTATAATCAAAAGTGTTTAAGTGCTCTGGGAGATTTTAATTTGTGTACATCACTCACATCACATACATAGTGTCAGACGTGACTAAGTTTGTGAATAAATTAGGGATTTTATCCATGGCCTGGGCACATTTCTCTACCTTTTAGTGCTTTTTGTAGTCAACTCCAATACAAGAAATGTTACATTAATACTTGAACGTTCATGTTGGTTTCTGAGGTGTGAAATTTGAAATGTTTTCAACTTACAGTAGAAGCATGCCATGTTGTGTTCACTCTACATTTACATGACATTCGAATAACCAAATATCTGCGTTGGTCTGAATAAAAGCAGACTTTTATATTACATTTAAATACGGTAGTCCAACGGAAATTGTACTAAAGTGGATTTCTCAAAGTCAGACTAACTTTGACTCACGCTCGCTTGGGCACTCTGCGAATGCTAGTTCCCGCCCCCCTCAAGGCTTTGACCCAGAAATAAAAGAAGAAGCTGTTGCACAGGAAAAGAAGACGGCAGCAAGAAAAACATGCATGGTGAAATCCAGGCTGGTGCATGTTTTGGATGGATGAGAAGAGTTTATGCCCTATAAGCTCAAAGAATTTAATATTTTTAGTTCATGGATTCTAGGAAGACTAAGAAGGAATGGCACTTGAGGCAGAAAGGGGGCATGTTGCCACCTAGCATAACAAAGGCAGTTACACTTAATTCAATTCAATAAATTGATAAATTCCCCACTAGTGCTTGTATATTGGGACACAGACAAAATGGTATATTCAAGCTAGAACTGTAGCTCGAATTAACTATGCATGGAAATGCTTTTGAATTGGCTTGTTCATGCACTTGCTGTTCAGTTCCAGTTCACTGCCTCCTGCAGGCTGTGTCCTTGTGAACTAAAGCCCAAAAGGTCAGGGGTCAGTGGCAGGGTGAGCCTCAAATATCTATACTCCGAAAGTAGCAGGCTAACTCCAGATAGTATGAAAGGAATCCCCATCGTAATGAATATACTGTACATGAGAGCGCAGCTCTGTTGACACACTCATTCATTTTATAGTGGCCGCTATCACTGCCCACTAATGGTGTGTAAATATTATGAAGGGGCTGAATGTGGTGCTTTGTGTTTTCTGATTGTGTCTCAGTCTTGTTATCAGAGCTCTGGGTCTGAACTCACACAGTGTAAGTGGAGACTTACTGCTGGAAGTGCATGTAAACAAAGCTGCTTTTAAGTCACTAAATGAGGCCATTGGTCACGTGTGTACCCCAGTTTTTTAAGATGACAAACGGCTGTGACCCAATTCACTATGTAAGTTGTGACAAGAGCAGATTTGTGCTTTAGAAAAAAGAAAAGAAAAGTTGTTCTTTAGACTGTTGCTTGGTACAACATCCTTTATATTGTAAGAGAAAGTTATTGGTTACTTTGGTTAACTGTTTGTTAAAGTTACAAGAATACAGATGTTCTACATGAGAGAGAGAAGCTCAAGTTCCCAAGCTCCATGACCTTGTTGGTTTTTTCCCCTACTTACTTCATCATGTTGGTCAAATAAATAGATCTCATAATGATCCACGAGATGTTCCCTACTGGGAGGAAAGACAAAACCAAGAAGAGGGGAAGTGCCAGGATCGGTCAGAGGGCACCAGCTCACCATAGCCAGTATGTCCCATGATGACCATTGACATTTTTATGCCATTCCTTGCTAAATTTATCAGGTTGGTGACACGTGAAGTTGGAAACTTAATGCTGGGAGCTTAATATTTCGGAGGAAAATAAATACCTCTGGTTTTATCTTCTCACAGGCCTCAATCAGCAGTGTGAACCTGATTAATGAAGTTTGAGAGGTTCATCTATCTGTCCGGTATATTATACCTACTCTATAGTCAAATGATTTATTATTTTTACTGCATCTGATAACAAGTGCCTAACCACACAACATTTAAAAAGATAATACAGCACAAAAAATAATAATGTAGTGACCTGAGTGGTTTATTCAAGTCAAATAAAAGGATGACAAAAATACCTAATAAAATATTATAATGACACATCGGTTTCATGTCTCCTTGGAGTATGAGGAAAAAGTACTGAGCAATAAGTAATTGTTATTTGTCTGTCAGTGAGTGAAGAGGTAATACAGGCTAGTATTTATGAATATTTGAGTAACCAAACTACGATGAATCCAATTAGTCACCCATCTGTGGTTTATGAATCGGCTCATGATACACTTCATTTAGTCAGAGCTCCGTGTCTTCCGTCTTTGGCCTGCACATTTCATTTGCCACTGCAGATTGAGCGTTGTTCCACTTAGCTCCACGAAATAATGAGGCCACCAGAAGCTTCAGGTTGGACAAGAATGTGAATGTGTGCCATTGTTGGCCTCAGCGCCTCCCTCCTCCTCAGTGTTCTCCCCAAGGCCCCGTATATGTAGCTGGCTTCTTTTCTCCCTGATTTTGTTATGTCTACAATCCCTCCCCAAATACACTGCCCTATTTCTGGCATCCATTCTTTTTAATGAACATGTTTAGGGTGCTGCCAAGTGAGCGAGGCAGAGGGCAAGAGGAGAGGAGCATATAGGAGTCTGTGCAGCTTGTTAAATTCTAACAAAAATAAAACACTGTGGTGAGGAAGTTGGCAAACAGTGACTAAGAAACTTATTTTAGTCTCTATATTTAATTAGAGACCAACCTTCTTCTCTTATGCCTCAAATAAATTTAGTTTTTGGGCCTTCAGTTGCAAAATGTTTTTTGCTTCTTTTGATTTGCTGACTAGCAACAAACTGAGTGGACTCAACAGCTGTATTTGGATGTTGCCAAGGACTGTACCAACTCAAACAACAGATGTTTGTGCTGCGGGACAAACCAACTATCCATGCCAGAGGGGTGATTGAACGGCACTGTGTAATTCCTCGCTTGCATACTCGTACCTCATTGGTTTGTTTCTTAGAAACAGTCAGGTTTCCAACACCAGGCCTATCAGAGGCAAGTTTAATGATTAAAGTTTATTAGGAGGAGGAGGAGCAGTTGTGTGAAGATATGTTGTTTTATTACCAATTGATATACAAAGCACTAAAACAGGACTAATATGTCACCTGTCACCTTGAGAAATGTCTTTCAGTACGAATGTGTCGCTGCAGTATTTATGCTCTGATGGATCAAGATAAACTTAACAGAATTTCTTTATGTCTCAGTGTGATAGATAAGTGTTATTAAGTTATATGTAAAAACATATAGGGGAGTCACTCAGTACATTTACAGGCACTAGTCCGACTAAGCATATAAATGCAGGAGTAATCAGACTATAATTAGCATCATTCAGGTGTGTTAGTCCAATGAAGACCAGCTCAATTTTAGATGGACTAACCTGCTTACATGACATTTTATTGTAAGTCGCTTTGGATGAAAGTGTCTGCTAAATGACATGTAATGTCGTGACATTAAGAAATTTTGAATTATCTTAGTCCGACTAAAATTGTGCGAGTGTATCATATTAAAATAAAATATTTTGATAAATACTTTTTTTAGAGGGGCTTTTTGCTAGGTTATTGGGTAGCTGATACAAATAAAGTGTATGAAGAGCAATCACCAACCTGAGAATAATAATGTAAGACAGAAACGGGTGTCTTTTTAAATACAAATTTGTGGTGAGGAGTGAGGAGATTATGCATTCTGAGCATAGTGATAAACTCACATCGACTTCCCAAAATGAACTCACAGGTGTGTTACCTACCTATTTTTCTAGAAATATCACATAACAAAAAATCTGAAAGGAGTCCCTTGTTAAAATTAACCTTAGTATTCCTCAATTCTTTAACTCTTGCCCCTCTTATAGCATCCTTTTATGGCTGCAGCACACAGCTGTTTTCACAGAGAAAGCTCTAAATTCCCTTGATGTACAACCTCTGTTAGCAGACAGATGCAGTCAGAGACCAGCTGGTGAAGAGAGTGCAGTAAAGTTAACAGGTAAAGAAAACGATATTTCCTTTTGGGAGTTGACACCAACAACAGAGCTAAGAAAATTCAGAAACGTTGAAGTAGTTAAGGGCTGGGTAACATGGCCAAAAAGATTATCACAATACATTTTTAAACATTGTCATTTTGTTACCTTAATATTTAAGACAAATACATTGCAATAATATTTGTTTTTATAATATACTGTAATTATTGCTCAGCACATTTCTTACAGTGTCATGTAAACACCTTAGTCTGACTAAAATTGAGCTAGTCTTAGTCGGACTAACATATCTGGATAATACTATTCATAGTCCAATTATTCCTGCCTGTATACCCTTAGTCAGACTTGGCGTTCTGCCTATGCTGAAAAATCTTTGACCCAAAAGTAGGAGAAGACACCGCTCTCCCGGGTGATACGGTGGCGTCGGTGTTCCAAGTTGTCCGATTGCCTGTCTTAGTCAGACTATGACCTTAGCTTGATTAAACTGTGCATGTTAATGTACGGGCTAGGAGTAAACATCTACACCACTGGGAATGGGGGTATATGTTGAAGAGAACTGTATATCTTTGAGTGCAGTCTTTGTGTGTGCTTATAGACATCAGAGGGGCTGTTTAAAAGAGGAGTTGGACTGACGAGAGGGCTAACGATAGCATCGGCTCAACAGGCTGCAGACATAAAAGTAATTTATTTCATTTACAGAGAAAAGAGAGAAACCACCCCCTTCCTCAAGCTTTCCTTTTCTCCCTTGTCCCCTCACCCTTCATCCAATTCTCCCACTCAGCAGCTGTTCCTCTCACTTTCTGCCCTCCCACCCCACCATGCACACCCTGCATGCTCTCCCACCTCCCCCACCAGCCTCAGTGCGATGGCTTTGTTTTATTGTTGTGCAGTGTTTGGTAGGGGAAACCCCCTTCTGGAATGGAACAGGCGTCCAACTCTGTCCGGACGCTGGGGTCTTAGCTACGTTGGTGCCCAGATAATCAGAGGATTAATGGAGGCATTTGGACGTTCGGTTTCTCATTAAGCTGTATGGTGTTTTTAAACTGTTGAGTTTTCACCCATCCCACCCACATCCAAATTTAACACCTGTTTTAGATGTGAAGAGTGGAAACACATTTTTCCACGCTGGGGTTGCTGATTTGGAAGATGTCCCACCAAAACAGTGCTTGTATTGAAACTGTCATCCACTGTGTTTTAATGTTGAATGTAAAGTGTTGTTCACACCTATTTATTATGCTGGCAATTTAGTTCTCTGGAAAAATGAAAATGAAAAGCTTATAATCTTAAATTGCAACCACTGCAGCTGACGTGTGCTTTATATTCTGTGTAAATATGGGATCCAACCCATATTTTTATGGTTTGCTTGGCTTACAAAAACACACGTATCACATGTCAGCTCCACACTGGAGTGTGAGGTCTGCGATGTTGCTTACAAATGCTTCCCAAAAAAAAAAAAAAGAATATCCCCTGTCGAGGACAGGAAACAAACAATATTTATTTGTGGTATTGACAAACGGCTGTTTCCTGTACAGGGGGGAAAAAAATACACTTTGTCGGAAGACAAAGTGAAACAAAACAAACTACAAAAACAAAACAAAACACAACAGGAAAGGTCTGTATTTCTGTGCCAGCCAAAAACTTAATTCTGAAAACAAAGAGGATGAGTGTCCTTTCTTTAATCACCAGAAGTAGACTGTGGTGAACTCTGTGGTGTTTTTAAAATGATTATCCTTTTATATTATTTGGTATGGCTGTTCCAGTTTTCTGCCATTTTTATAAACCGTCATTTTCAGCAGGTATGTTACTGAGGTCTCAATTTTAGCCGCCCTGAAACGTACTTGTTTCCTGGTCAGACTTTTTTTTTTTTTTTGGTAAATTTGCTCTCAGTTTGAGTAACAAAGCTCATATATCAGGTGTAAACCACCTGAAATAGTGAGCTTTTACTCCAGGTTGCTGCGTACCTGGTTTTGATTTACAGATGTCTGCGGTGGGATGGTTAGGTTAGTGGTTAGAAAGTGAAACCATTCTGGTTTCCTGTACCCCTGCTTTGCCCCACAGCTGTACCCCTGCGGTTTGCTGGTAGAGTGTTGGGACAATAATGATCTTGGTTGTTTACCCTGTGGGGGCCATTTTGGGCAGCTCCCATCCTCTTAGGAAATAACTTAGAGTAAATGGCTCAAAATGGAATAAGGGTTTAATTGCATGTGTATATTTTGAGCAAGTGCCTGTGTCTTAATCTTAAGCTGCATCCATCATGATTTAAACAGACTCTCTGTTTGTGTATAAGGCTGCAAGTGTGTGGGTCGATGTGCTTGACTCAGCTGCTGTCGTGAGTCGACGGCCTCTGGGCCACGAGGGTTATGAGCTGGCGGTGGCTTTTTAAAAACCCCCAACTGACTTCCTGTTCTATTAAAGCTGACATGAAACAGACAGGCTGTAGATGAGCTGTCATCTCCAGCACTTAGCCAAATGTCCAATTGTGCCAATAGAACTAACATGTTGCAGGTTTGTGCGCAGGAAAATCTGAATTAATGCCTCTTTGCATGGACAGTGTGTGTGTGAGGGTGTGTGTGTGTGTGTAAGATAGAAAGTGTGTATGAATGGGAGTGCAAGAATGTCAGTCTGTGGAACAGGTGGTATCAGTTTGTCACTTGGGCCCTGAACAAAAGCTGTGGATAGTTCTAAATGCTGGCTTATGTCTAATGCAGGACCACACCGTGTGTGTGTGTGTGTGTGTGTGTGTGTGTGTGTGTGTGTGTGTGTGGTCAGCTATATGGACTGGCCATTGTGCCCTTGGCCCTAAGCAGATGTGGTCTGAACAATGAGCTGGGTAAATAAAAGGAAGTGGTGTATAAATAGCCTCTTACGTTTGCATGAGTGGAGTTCTTGTATTCTCTCTCTCTCTCTCTCTGTGTGTGTGTATGTGCATGAGATCCTGTTTGATGTGATTTAATTGTACTTTAGGAAGTTTGCGCTGTACTGTGCACATCACAGGTGCACTTTGCTAAACAGCCTGCGATATTTTGCTTGGCTTTGTTTTTGTAACCAGTTGTTTTGTTCTAAATCAAATCTCTCCTTTTTTCAGTCTCCACAAGACATCACTGCAATGTAAAAACTCTACAGTCTTTCATAAGCGCTCTGACAGGTCTTCATGAGTTGTGAAACTCAGTTAGAAACTCATCTCTAAATCACATCCAGGTGATAAGCACACAGGGGGAAAAAAAAACGCTAAAAATAAAGGAGCCTCCTCTTCCCTCCTTCATTCATCTCTCTCCTCGGCTGACTTTTACCCAGGCTGCATATAGACCAGCCCCACTTTACTGTACATTCTTGTCACTGCTCACACAATAATGTACAGTGTAGTGAGTCATCCCACTTAGTTCATAAAACCTTTGTTTTCCTGCTCATTCACTTTTACTGACATGGCTTTTGTGCAGCAGATGTTTCCTTGTGCAGGTCCACCTTTTCATAATGTATGGATTCAATATTTTGAAAAATTACATTTTTACAGACTTCAAACTGGGATGCAGAACCTTTTTTAATATAAACAAATGTCTGGTCCATTCAAACCATTGTCAAATGAGTTCACACAATGCTGATAAAGCACCCAATTCTTTGCTTCACACAAAGAAAGAGATCTGTTTTTTGCCAAGTCAGATTGAGGCAACAGAAATATTGCACTAGTAAAGCGAGACAGATGCAAACAGATTGGTATGACTGTAAACCCAAAGTTTCAGATGTTAATTCTACTGCTCAAAATTCCCCAGTTGTTCAATTTGACTGACTAAATGCTTCCTACCCTCACCTGTCCCTGCACTGAAGATAGAGACACAAACACACCCTTAGTCAGGTCTGATAGTATTGCTTGACAAGATCCATTTTCAGAAGGATGCATACACCATTTCTGTTTACAAAGACCAGAGGCCGAGTCATAACATAAACATCATCAAAAAAAACGGCTTAATGTTATTTAGGGTTGCAAAGGGGTGAAAAATTCCTGGTAAATTTCCAGAAACTTTACATTAGTTTGAGAATTAATGGGACTTTTTTTTTGTTAAAAATTGGAAACTTTCCATGGGAATTATGGGAATTAATGGAACCTTTTGCAACGCTAATGTTAATACTGACACAATCATTAAACCCTAAAATCATAAGAATTCTGCTAAGAGGTTCAATGCCAAAAACAGTCTTAATTGTTTGAATGAAACAGTTCCTCCACTTTTTAGTTGATGTTGAAGGTTTTCTGCTCAAACCATGTTCTATCTCTTGTCCTAGATCTTTCTGTTACAGCTCCATTGGGATTGTATGTGTGTAGATGGTCTGGGGTGTTGTCATTGAAGCCACTGATGGCCTATATAAGCAGCAGCACCCTTCAGCTGAAACACGATCCAGGTGCCGAACACTGCAGTGAACGTAAAGACACACAACAGCAGCGGACGTGGCACTTTGTCTCTCTTTCTCATGATGATACTGATCAGCTTCAGCTTTTAATGCAGCGCCACCATATTATTTTCACTGTGTCAGCACACACAGAGTTTATGTTTTTCAGCCGCTCAGCATGGCAACACCCCCATCTTCTCAAGTACTCTGTAGTATTGTGCCATATGCCGTTTAAAACGTTGGGGAATCTTGCTGGTTTTGACCTGAAACGTTGTACATAGAACCATTCTTCTTATCTTCCCGGGGGTTTTATAGCAGTTGGCATCCATATTGATGCCTCCGTCTCTTTCCTTTGTACTGGAGGTTGCCAAGAAAAAGAAAAACTTTCAGTAAAAATCAGTGCAGCAGATGCCAGATAAATGATGGCGATATGTTTTTTGACCCATGTGTTTGGCTGATTCTCTTCTTTCCCCTTGATGTGATAAAATCTAAAAAATGATACACAAAATTGCTTATTTATTTATTTACTTATTCATCCAACAACAACATGTCTGTCTCTACCAAAACTAAACTTTTGGACGAAAGGACATTTTTAGTGCACGTCACAGCATTTTAAAAGTTGAAAATTGCTTCTATGTCTTCAGTTATGTGTACCTTCCTTTTCTCTGGTTTGTGGTAATGGTTGTTGTATCTGGGTGCTCAAGAGTCAGCGAAGCCCATCTTCCTTTTCCTCGCATCTGGCCATAGTTAAGAGCTGTCACTACCACTTGTGTTTGCTGTAAACAAAAGGTGAGCGACATGTTTCTAGTTTCAGCCTTTTCACAACTTTGATCAGACGGGCTGTTGATATATTTCCAGCCCTGGTGTCAAGCTGTTATCACGGTGAGATGTTACTTCACACCCATCACATCCATTTCTGTGCATGGGGCTAATCGGCAGGCTGCAGCAGGAGCTGACACAGTGTCCTGCGAAAAGATTGTTGGGAAAAAAGATAGAAGTCTCAGTCATGTTGCTAAGCGACTCTTGAAAAATAGTTATACTGAAAACCTCTGACGACTGTCGCTCAGCAGTTTAATCTCGTCAGACTTACTGTCTTCATGTGGACCACATTTACTTTAATGAATACTCCAGTCTGCCTTGTTTGGAAGTTGGTTGAAACAAATATGTTATCAATTGCTGCCTTTCAGCACAGCATTTCTTTATAGCTTTGCTGCTGTAATAAAATGCATTCACTACAATCAAAATATGCTGGTGGGGAAAAAAAAACCCAGGGCAAAGCATTTGCTTTAGTTTATAATGCAAGCAGTGTTTGCATTGGAGCTGCATGGAAAGAGCAGATTACTTTTTAAATATTGTAATTAGCCTAATCTGCAGTCTTAAATACCAGATTACCGATGTATTATTTGTGCAGCTTTTAAGTAAATATTTTGCAAATGTTAGCTGTGTTCATTTAATAAGGCCAAGGTGTTCATAAAGCTCACAACGTGTCGTTTCTGCTCTTAGAGGGACTTATATCATCCCTGTGGATTTTTATGGCTGTTTTGAATGGCTCAACGGAGATCGACTGAGCCGCCACAGTTCAGAGCTTATTCCTAATTTTGGGCTTACTGGTTACAAAACCCACTATTTACTTTATTATAGTAGAGGGGCTCGACTGTGGGATGGTTGGGGGGGAAGGGACGGGAAGGAAGAGCGACATGATTGAAGGAACGTGAAAGCAGAGAAAAGTGTTGGAAAACTCAAAGGGAACGATTGGAATGGGGGTAAAATAGGGGGAGCATTACATGGAGACAGACGATTGACGCTCAGAAAGGGGTGTAAGGGTGTGGGGGAGGAGTTAGAAAAAGAGCGATTTTCTTTTGGTACTGTAAATAATAGTCCCCACTTGAGTTGGACGGCTTTCACGGCTCCTTTTGTGCTATGTGACATCCTAGGTTCCCCAAAGAGAGGAGAGGGCCGGCAAGGGCTCGGCTTCCAGGGTTTTCACTGCCATGGGAAAGGCAGAGTATTAGCCCAATATGAATATGAGGGGAAAATAAAGCCTCTGCAGGTCAAAGGGAACCTGCCAACACTCACTTCTGCCTCTTTATCCCAAACAAACCCACATACGCAGACGCTCAGTAATACGCTTCACACGCAGCCTTACAGCAGAGTGTGGTGCCACTGCCTGCACACACACATCAGCACTTCCCCATCAACTGTAGTCAAATGCAGACAGCTCTACTCTACACTACATTATCTTAATCTGAGCAATAATGTGTTTTGGCTGCTACGTCTGATGAGACCTGCCCTGGAGTTGAGTTGTGGCCACTCTCTCTGTTTCTTACCCTAATAGGATGGTTTTACTTTATGTCAAACACATGCACTCACGAAGACATCCCATTCATATTTATAGCATATTTTTTTTGTAGAAATACTCCTGTTTATTTGTAATGGGATATGACTGGTTTCCTCTTAATAACCAGTCAACAGTTGAAAGTAGCTAATGACATCAGTGCAGGCTGGACTGCACCAAGTCATGTCACTCTCCCGAATAATTTTCTCAGGTAGTTCATGAAAAGTTTGGATAGATAACAGTAAAATTATGTAAATATACAGTAGCAAATACTCACATTTGAAAAGTGGAGAACTTGTGTTGATTTTCTAGTGTAAACAATCAGGCTTTAATTGGGCTCCAAGAAGCACTATTGCATTATTGCTGACGGTTCCTTAATTGTGATCTTAAGGGAAACATCAACTATGTACTTCTTTTAGATGGTAAACAGCCATAGGATTGAAAGGTTTGAAAATTCAATTAAGTCAAATTGTGAGTGTTCGAAAAAAGGGCTACCTGACACTTCTCGTGAACTCCACCCATTTTGTTCTCGGGGCAGAGTAAAAGCCTTGATAAGAATGACCAGTCGACATTAGGTTATCAGCTTGTTTTTCCTCAGAGACAGTGCTATCGTCTGTTATTGTCTCTGCATGCTTTAGGGTGCAAGGTGTGGTGTTTGGTTACAAAGGCCTCGCCATGCCGATTGTGGGTCTATCCAGGTTAGGGTAATAGCAGCTAGTCACTGACCCACATCAGCCCTGTTTGTGTAGTCACTGGTCAGTGCTGCTGTGGGTCACAGGCACTGAGCGTTAAGAAAAGTTCCTCCACGTTGACTGACCGATGATTTATCTATTTATTTATTTTAGTTGTCTGCTTATCAAAGGTCCATGTTTGCCACCAAACGCACGTGCTGTTTTGTTTTGCCTGGAAAAACTTCAGAAATGAAAGCAAAGCGTGGAAAGTGTGTGCACACCGGCCACCCTGAGACTGTGAGTTATTTTATCAATCCCAGGAAGCCTTGCTACCAGGAGGCAGGAACACGAGCCACTGGCTTTAAGAGAGGGGACTTTCCTCCATCCTGCTCAGCTCGGATGCAGAACAATGACCACGTTACTCACACACACAGTGGTCATGGGCTTGGATATTTTCTGTGTGTACTCATAGACTGACTCACAGCAGGTTGCACTTTGAACTCAGAACCCTGTGATCTTTGGGTAGTCTAACCTTTTACCCCAATCTTTTACGACCGGGTGCATTAAAAAAACTCCTATACTGAAAGTGACACTGGGCATCCAGAGTGTAAAAATGCTCCCAGCTGATGCTCTGTGCAATGTGGCCCACTTTGCCAGTGTTTATTCTTGAAGGAGGTCATAGGAGACGAGTCGTCCTTTTGCACACTGCTTTTCTCCTCTGCACCCTCTCCGTCTCGCACACCCACACCCCGTCACCTGCCAAGTTAACCGTCCTCGTCATATCTCACATTAACTGTCCATCACTGTTGCTCCGTCTCCTAACTGTGTGCTGTCACAGTTTCGATCACTGCTCACTTTTTTTTTTTGCCTGGTGTCATTTCTGTGATTTACGTCGCCTGCATTGCTGGCGGCGCTCCAGTTCTAAAAGTGAGAGAGAGAGGGCAATGGTTTGGTTGGAAAGAGAGAGAGAGGGGGGGAGAGAGAGAGAGAGAGACTAGCCTTGCAGCAGTAATTGTTCAGGAAGTGGCCTGCTTGGATGTGCGAGCTCCTCTCTCGCCATTTCGCCCCCCCCCCTCCTCCCAGTGGGCAGTCAGTTCCGTTACGTTTTACTTCCATCTGTTCCCCTCTCTCTCTCTCTCTCTCTCTCCCTCTCCTTCTCTCTCTCTTTTTGCTCAGTGTCACTGTTTCTCTCCAAACTGACCTCATACTGTACAGTAGAGGTTTGGACCACGGACCGTGCTGCCTTGACATAAGACCCCTGTATCTCTCTGGGTCAGTCAGTGTGGTGTGGAAAAACTTTTCCCAGTACATGGACATGGATCTAACCTGTGAAAGGATACTGGGACATGAGCAGCTGAGGAAGGGATAATAGTGGGAATGGTATTGTGCTAAGGTGAGTAAACAGATTGTAATTGTCTTTGTGTGGCAATGTAAACCGGTATCATTTTGACGTCACAGCAGTGCAGTTTTATTTTCTAAAGCCCAACGCTTTAGTTAATCGTAATTGTAGGGTTTGATTCCAGAAAACCAGGTCTGACCTCCAATTACTCAGACCAGAGTTTCAATTTAGTCCACTCAAATGGCACCTTTGCCCACTTTGTCTAATTAGACACTCTACAACAGACGCTGTAATCACACTGCCAGTTTCTGGTGAAGCCTGGGAGATGGATGACCACTACATTTTGGTAATGTTACGTGTGTGTGTTTGTGTTGTGATGATAAGAGACGTCAAGTTGAATGTTGGAGGATATGTTAACCTAATTTGTCAGTGATTTCAGGGCATTTTGAACTCCCAAAAAGGAAGTAAAAGTGTTATGAGAATCTTAGAAGGACCATATTCTTATTGGATTAAGAGTATTGATTACAATATAGATACAATTGATCAGTATTGACCTGAAACTGAGTGGTTCACCTGACATTTCCATCAAAGTTTTTTTTTTGTGTGTGTGTGTGTGTGTGTGTGTGTGTGTGTGTTCTCCTCTGTGGTGCGTCCTCATTCTGAAAACTCTTAACTGGAGCACCCAGCTTCTGAGGGACACAGATTAGACAAGATTTGATGGACTTGTTTCCTTGTGATCTTTTTATATCACACGGAAATATTCATGATGAAACTGATAGCTGTATACTTGGTTATTTAACAGTTACATTAACAGTTTTCTGTATGCTTGCTATGCACTTGTTACTTGAACTTGTTGCACTTGTCACACACTTACAGTTTGCTCTCTACTCTCTCTCTTAAACAGATGACCCGATTCAATTGGCATTAAACCCCATTTCGCATGTCCATTTATATCATGTGTAGGATGGTTATCATTAAAAATAAGCATATGTGTCATGGTAAAAAAAAGAAAAGTTTTCATATATATATGTTTTATATATATGCACATTAAACTCATACATATAAACTAATTTTCATAGAAGTAATTAGGGTACAAGTCCTGTGTTTTTTCACGTGCCACATGTGTTTCCCTAATGGTTAGAAAAGTCCCCGTGTCTCCACTCTGCTGGTCTCCTTTCCTGGAGCGGGACCCTCGTCCAGCATTTTAATCTGAGGCCAAACACAGCTTCCTCCGCGTTTCCGCAGACACACATGCTCATGCACTCATTGGACGCACACGCACGCTTACAGAGTCCTACTCATAATTCTCATTTAACTCTGAAAAGTGGGTTCCTTTTATGTGTTGATGTGTACAGTAATGTACTAATAATCCATTTTTGGAAGCAGACGTCTTTTAAACCACCTGTTCCTCTTTGTCTTCGCTCCAGCCTCCACTTCCTCCTCCTGATGATGGGCTTCGTTTTCTACATCTGTTTATATGAATACCAACTCGCCACATAGCTGAATATCAGCATTATCTTGTATCGTAAATACTTTTCATGGCCCGTGGTGCCACCCTGCTCTATCATTAGCTGCGGCTGTTGCTGCTGACCTTGTTGTTAGCAGCTGTAGTTATTCCTGTGTCGCTGTTGATGTTGTTGTTTAGTCTGCCAGGATTGCGAAGACGCTGCTTGTTTTCCTCGATCCCTCGGCCAGTTTTGAGGGATTCCTGCTCGTATGCGAGACCTAACTGGTGCTTCAGTCTGACTTTCTGGCGGCCAGAGCAAGAGTAGAAAGAATTCCTGGACTTGTCCTGGCACTGTGAGCAGACTGCTGTAGCTTTAGGGAATACTCTCCGGGAATCTGGAAACCTCATAAATCTGGGGAAAGGAAAATCAATACAGGATTTTACAGAGTTGAGTCAGATTGTAGATTTTTTTTTACGCTGATGAAATTGGCCTCAGAGCAAATAGAGGTTGAAGTTTCTTGCTGGTTGTTATTGGCTCTGATCTGCTCCTGATTTATCAGCTTTTATAATCAAACATGACAGGCAAAGTGCGCTGAACAACAAAAGGCCACTGTCTAAAAGTAAGCCCAAAAAGAGGGAACCAACCTGGGGCGCGCTGTTCTGCCAAAATGAGTTCAAATGAACTGAATTTAAGTTTGAGTTGCTTGATGTCTAGATGGGCAGAAATGCAGACCATGTTGTACTTAACAGTTGCTTTCCGAGAGGTTTTTTTTTATCAGTTGTGACCTGAGCTTATCAGCTGTGAACCAAAAGTCTTGCGAACACTACACTAACAGTTTCACCTTGTCATCGCTCTAGTAAAAAAAACAAAAACAATCCCTGCTCTTCATTGTAGCCCTCGTTAGTTGTACTTTCTGAGAGTAAGCAAGCTAATTGGATGAAATTCTGACCAGTGAGCACAGTGCCAGGGCCCTGAAACCAAAGCAGTCATCATTTACATACTTTTCACACATGTTTTTTCTACTACGACTTCTAATATCTTCCAAAATACATCAGAAAGAAAGATTCAATTCAGTCTTATAGCTTAATTCAAGAGCTGGAATATCTTCACATACACACATAAATTTAGTACTGAAGGGCAGTTGGCATAATTTTTCCAGTCTTAAAGTGCCTTAAGGGCGGAAAACTGCGTGTTAAGTGGTTAATAAAGAGCTCAGGCGGCAAGAAGAAACGCTTGAAGAGTTGGAAGAAAGAGAGTGTGTCTTTGTAGATGATCCATCTCACCAATGACAAAGAAAGACAGGGTCACAGAGGGAGGGGGAAACTGTATATGAATGACCCCTCCAACCACAAACCCCCTGTCATTAGTCACAGTCTGTTTCAACCTCTGAATCTAGATCTCACTGTGTCGTCGTCGTCCATGTGCTGCAGACGTTACCACAAAAACACACAAGTCCTCACACTTTAACTGTGGACAGCTGAGAAAATGAGGGAGCTGGAGGTTGGACCCCAGATTACACACACAAGCACACACCATAACAACCATCAAATGAGTTCTCCACCTCTCTCGACCTGCAGCCCTCCCCCCCTTCAGTGGTTAAGTGATTGGGGACAGCTTTTATTTCTGATTACACTCACACACTAAACATTTTCAAGAGGCTGCGCTCTTTTAAGTCCGAGTTTACAACACTGTTGGAAAACAAACGCTTGTCTGTGTGTATGTGTGTGCACGTCGAATAGAGTGCATATGAACCCTTTGCCCTGCCTCAGTGTTTGCTCTGGCTGAGTGTTATGAGGAATGGAGTGGTTTATTGACAATAAGCATTTTCTTCCCTCTCTCCATCCCTCCCTTTCTCCCTCTCACTGTCTTTCCCCATGCCACTCGGCCTTGGGGATGAATGCCGCACTGTCGTCATAGTTACCATGGGCCCCGGTCATCTTGGTAACCCTGCAAACTCTCAACCCATCAATTCTGACTCTGCTCCTGCATGGAGGGAGAGTGAGGCGCTGGTTGCCTCTGTGTTGGATCTTTAAACCCGTGTTATAGCCTGTTCTGGGTGTTGAAAGTGAGCCAGGTTTGGTGGAGAAAGAGTGACATGCGTGGGTCTCTAAAATGTCAGGGTAGTGTGGATGGCAGGTGAACCTAGAAAAAATGCATTTAAAAAAGACTGGAAAAACAGAAAAACACTGTAGCATTTATGTGGCTTCAGTGTCTTTAAATGTCCCATGTGTTTCAAATTCCCCACTCTAATGTGGACTTCCTGTTGAAAGAGTCCTTTCATATCTGTGTTACTTAAAAGCAATTAGCATAATTTAACATAACAGCTTTCCTGTCTAAAGTAAAAAAAAAACAAAAAACACTTTCCTGTAATGTTGAGTTCACAACAAACACAAAGCAAAGTTTGTGTGTTAAGTTTGAAACATTTGAACTTCACCACAAGATTTGCTTGACGCGACGTCGCAAAAAGCCGCTCCAGTTGCCTGAGTAAACACACACACACACACACACACACAAATCTTCCATCTTTGTGAATGCACCTCAAAGCTCACAAGTTCATGTTAGTTTGATCATAAATGTTTTTTGACTTTTAGAAACAAAGAGTTTTGTCGTACTCCTATGCTTTCGTCTTCACATCAAACAATTTTTCCACTAACCTCAAATGATCTTGGCCACAGATGGAATAAGGGAAAGACGGATAACATCAAAGATAGTATATAGAAATAGTTCTCCCCTTTTAAATGTTTAAAGCAAAAAAAATGTTTTACAGAATAAACATTATTAATTACATGAATCTGGGATCACTAACCACAAGCTGCTGTAATCCTTTCTTCTTCAAGGAAAATAATGTTTCTGCCCTGGAAATGTATCTTTTGCTGGATCAAATACAGACAAAACATTGAGTTCATCCGATTTTTATCACTATCCACCTTCCTGCTGTTGCCCCTTTAATCCGTCTTGTAAAGCACTGTTTGCTTCATGTATTGCAGCTCATATGTAGCCAACGTCGCACGCAGTGGAAGAAGCCGTGTTTCTCACGTCAGTATCCTGCAGGGGAGTGGAGTGGAGTGGAGGCTGTCGGAGCAGGGGGGCATCAGATAAGGCAGATTGCCGCTGTGGGTTTCTGTCATCAACAGGTCGCGCTTGGCTGAACAGACGAGTTTAGACGCTCCCACTGTGTGTTTGCCAAGCTAAAGGTGCTCATTACACACCGTGTCACAGAGGTGGCAGGGGGAAGGGCAGGTGTACAGTGTTGAGATTAAGAGTGGAGATTTAGGAGCTTTTTGGGTCAATGGACGTTCAGACCACTGGCGAGAGGGGTCATGCTTCTTTGGATCTGGTCTGTGTATGCGTGTGTGAGGGTTGTCCATGGGGTCTCTGTTATTAGGAAAAGGGGGTGGTGCTAGATGGACCCCATGCTGATGGAACCAGTCTTTGTCTTTATGGGGGGGGGACAACAAATGGTCAACATATTTGCTTTAGAGCATAAGACTAAGGACCTATTGTCTCATGTGTGTCCTCTTTATGGGACACTTGGCCTGTCTTGAATTATAACTACTTTCGTAAATTATACTCTAGACAGGCAGGGGCAGTGGTTCCTGATGTGGCTTTTTTCTTGTAATTTATGAGATACATGTAACAAAAACCGGTACACATGTGCTGTTGTAGATTTTAGGTGTCATATCTGGGAAATCAAAGGCAGTTTACTTTCTGTAGAGCAGAATATAGTCTTTTATGAAGTGCTAATGGACTCGCAGTATCATTTGGCCCATAAATTATGGACGAAGCTGGTATACTGAAGAAGAAGAAAGCGGCGTGAAAAGCATGGCAAAATCCAGACCTGTGCAATCTTAAGACTAACGAGAAAACAGAATGTATGCTCTGTCAGCTTAAAGAATGAAATCACTGGATGGTAGAAAGACTTGAGATGGTGGTCGACATCTTACCGCCAGCCAAAATAGCTTTTAATAAAAGGTCAACCAGAAAACGCCTAATACTAACACGCTGAAAGGGGGCATATCGACACATTTAATGCTTGTGTTTGTGTAAGGACAAGGACAGTAGTCCATTTAAAGGGTGTCGTCGAGCTTCAAAAGTAGCTTAACATTGTGCTCAACTGTGCGTGCAAACCCTAAAGGTGCCAACCACTCGGTATGTTTCCATGCACAGGTTAATCGAGCTAAGGCCGTAGTCCGACTAAGACAGGCAATTGGACAACTTCCTGAGTCCGCAGAAAGACGCTACCACCGCAATCATCTCCTTCTACTTTGTCCAACTCCACTACTACGAATCACATTATTCGTCCAATTCAGACCAGCTTGACGTGTTTACGTGACATTAAGAAAACTGAATTATTGTCTTAGTCCGACTAAAATCAGACTTTTAACGTGCATGTTAACTGTCGTGGATGTAATCTTATCTTTTGCCCATGTCCTCTTGACTTGACTGTGGGTAAGAAAATGCCATTGTTCCTTCTTATCTTTCCACTTTGGACAGTCCGGTGAACTCATTTAGCCCAGCCTTTCTCTGATCTGGCACACAATGAGCAGCGCTGTGTCTCACAGTGGACGAGACCCTTTTGTCTGAGCTGGCTCCCGGCCTATTGATCAGCGTCAAACCCCCCCCCGGCTTCTCTGTCTTTCTTGTAAAGTGTGTGTATGTGTGTGATCTGGAGCTGTGCACTAACAGCAGCAGTTCAGCTGGCTCCTGAGCAGCCGACACACATGCACACATGGTGTTGCCCGACATCCAAATGTTACCAAGTGAAAAAGTTAGATTTTATAAAAAAAAGAAGAAAAAAAAGAGGCAGAAATGAAACAGTGGGCAAGATTAAAGAAAAGAAAAATAAACAGAGGAAAGATGAGAGGAGACAAACTTGATGTGGAACTCCCAGCTCCTTGTCATTTGCTGCTGGGGTGAAGGAGGAGGAGTCAGGGGGAGGGGAATACCCAGTAGGGAGGGAGCAGAAGAGAGCAGAGGCCATTCACTCTGACACACACATGCACACACACATACACACATGCAAACACTCACATGAACACTTGCAGGCTCACCGCTGATGTGCTGCCACAGGACAGAGGGAGGGAGGGAGAGAAGCATTCAAATGAGGAGATCCTCAGCAAACTGAAGTAAAGAGGACGGAAGAAAAGAAGGAGCACATCAGCCAGGAGGAGTGTGTTCAGGACAAAAACACAGCCTCAGAGAGTGCATTGTCCTGCTTATATTGTACTTTTGAAGGAGCGGCCTGCACGTCTACTCCCAGGAGAAAAGGATTCACAATGACTGGGAGAAGTTGGGGAATCTAAGGGAATCTCTGAGAATTCACTAGGAATACCATTTGGAATACTCTGGATAGTTGAGATGCTCAGGAAATCACCTCTCCACCCAAACCTGTGCTTTTGAAGCTCATCCTCATTTAGTCAAAACGCTATTGGAGAGCCAAAACTAGCCACAATGCCCACCGGTAAGTCGGAGCTATTAAAATAGTTTTTTCCCAAACTGAGGTTTCCTAGTTCACATTACCCCAGATATATGAGTGAGTGTGGTGTATGAGGGTTTGATTTTCTTGCATGTCAACATGCCTCATCAGCCTGCCTTAAAAACCTGATTTTGGGTATGATTTTAGATTTGACACCCTACACTATTTTTAGTATCAGTAAATGATGAAACAGTGTGGCAACAGTTCAAATATTGGACAACAACTTGTAAACACGAGGTCCACGCACTAATCTTTGATGTTTTTGTCTTTTTTTTTAATCTTTGTGGCTCTTTTGTGTCGCGTGTGTGAGATATTTTTGTCCCTCAGTTGACAGCGCAGTGCAAAGTGTCTTCACAGCGTCCGTCTCTCTTTGCTGCTGCTGTATGAACAGCGTCCTCTGCTTGTTTTCTCCCTCCTGGTGTTGAATGGAGCATGTTTGCTTCTGTGCAAACGTCACAGGTTAAATTACCAATGGAGTTCACAGGTCTTTGCCGTCGTTTCACAAACCTGGCGGTGATAAATTTTGCTTTGTTGGTGGTTACAGATGTAATTTATGGTGGTGGTAATTGGGCTATGGGGTGTTTGCCAAGAAGCAGCAGCTGGCACAAAGCATCTTTGTTCGAAATCAAAATATTATGTGCACCAGCCCTGGCAATTTAAATTAAAGGGAAATGCTTTCAGCTCTGCTCTTTTTCATTTTCCAGCCCTTGATATTTCTTAAAGCCAGCACGTGTCGGTTTCCCCATGCTGGGTGTAGGATTGACTGAGTGTTGGGATGCCATTCTGCAGCCTGTGACCCAAATTAGAGCCTTGAGGGCAGCAGTTGGGGGTGGCCACAATTGGGGATAGAGGAGAGAAGAGGAGGAGGGAATAATTACTGTTTAGAGCAAAATCTTTGGTCTAGAGGTGCTGGAGACAATGGACCTCTCCGTCCTCCTCCTTTCCAGTCCTCTGGGAGAACCCCCCCCCCATGCCCAGCACTCATGAGCAAGACACTGCATCTCCACAGATGCTGGATGCCTAAGAGGAAGGTCTTTTAAGAGTAATCCAATGTGTGTGTGTTATTGTGCAGAGGACAAAGTTGTGCTGACAGAGGTGGGTGAGAAGAGCAAGATGTTTTAGCTTTTCCTCTGGGCTGAAATCCAATCAGGTCATAAAATGAGGCTAGTGTGTTGCTCCGTCAGAAGGGGGAGCCAGGGTGTCCAAGGGTGGGTGCGATCTATGTAGATGTGTGTGTCCAAAAATAGGGGAGGTGTGAGTTTGAGGGTAGACTTTTTTTTTTTTTTTCCCACAGAGGCAACAGCACAGCACATTCCTCGCCGATGTCAACAGTGTCGATTAACAAACGGGAGGATCTCTCGCCGCAAGACTTATCCTTGCATCACGCGATCAAATGGGAGTGTTAATCTCCCAAATGAAATGTGTGAATGTGCCCGTGCCATGGCGTCTAATCGCTGAAAGGAGTTTTACTTTATCGCGTGAAAAAGCCATTTGTTGCTAATTAGCCTCCCAGCTGTGTGCGGTTATTCAGACTCTGTTTCGTGAGGCTGTGAAAACCACAAGAGACTATTAACTCACACATCGTGTTTAAAACCCCTGTCTTTATCGCTCTATACGTGTGGTGAGATGTTTGAAATGCTGTCTTGAGATGACTGGAGCTTGTGCTGCTTGTTCTGCTGCTTCACATTAAAGCAGTCATTCCCAGACACTGCGTCGGGAGCCAGAGATGAGTTGGGGGGGTGGATTTTTTGGTTTGCCAAATTAATCTGCTGAATATTTTTTCCAGCCTTTTATATGAGACATGGAAAGGAAGTTGTGATTTATTTATCAAACATCAAAGTTGATGGTTTACCTATTCAAGAAACACTAAAGTATGGACACGCACAGTTTTAGACGAATTGGGTCACGATAGTTTGTCATCTTTCAAAAAAAGATGTGAGAAGTTTTAAGAATAGATGCTGTTCTTTTCCATTTCTCCATCATCCTCCATGTTATCTGCAGTACAATGTGCGTTCCGGCCAGTGAAGGCCTTTGTTGGCGCGGCATAACTGGAATCCCCACCCTCTGTTTTCAGCTCCATCCTCTCCATCTGTGTCTCCGGCCTTTGCTCCTCCGCAGTTATTCGGCTGTGAAATCCTGAGTGACATTTTAAAGTCCTTAGCGTCACTCGAGATCAAGCTCGCGTCTCTATCAGAAACAGAGACTGACCTTCTTCAGTGGACACGGTGGAAGGCTGTGGCTAAACTGACGACAAGCGCTTTTGGATGTGTCATTGTGCCGCCAACTCTTTGCACATGCTGCAGTGAACAAAAGGCCCATGAAAACTGTCTTTGTCACTTTGAAGGTCAAAGATTTCGGTGGTAAATCAACACTACTTCAGGGTAAATCAACAGGAGAAAAGTACTATAAAAGACAAAATTGCAAGATGATACAGAAGATAGTGGGAGATGGAAAAGGGTGTGGGTGGTGTTTGACCTCTGGCCTTTTTTCTCAACTTGTCTTCCTACTTTCATTCCTCTGGGTCTTCTCCTCCTCATTTCTCACCCTCACGCATTCACACATGTTTCCTTCTCACCAAGTTCCACACTCACTAAGTATGCTCACTTCCATGCATAGTTATATTACACCATTTAACTTGACACTGTCCTAATATGCAAGCAATTGCATATGAAGATTGGCCAACTTCACTACTCTAGTTCACCATATTATCCCTTTCAGCTTGTCCAGTCGGCCTATGACATCACAGCTGGCAGCTAGTTGTTAACATGTGGAAGCACCATTTCGTATCTCTCTACCATCCATTAACCGCATCAGTCCGACACTGCACTCACTGGTCTGTTTTTCTCAGTGTTGTTTTCTTCTTCTGTTTACCAGCTTCTTCTATTATTTCTGGGTCAAAGCCTGCGGGTGGTAACTGTGGCGCCTGCACACTGCGCCTTGGCCAGTTTGGGTCTAGTTTATCGTGTACATGCAGTAGTAATTTGACCCCAATTGCATTATTTGGTTGTCTTGACTTTGAGAAATTCAATTTAGTACAGTTTCAGTCAGACGTGCATGCTTACATGTACTTTTTTTAAAGTCTTGTTTTAGTTGGATGAACACAATAATCTGATATTTTTTTACGTCATGCAAATGTACCGCCTGTCTTTTGAATTTGGATGCTAGGATTGATGAGGCCACTGATTTGAAGACTGACTTGATGAGATACTTTACACATTTTGTTCTTGCATAAAATGATCAAGCTGCTCTGATTATCATCTCCAACTAGATTCAGGGCTCTTTGGCATCATGAGACTGCAAAGACAGCGATACACTGTATGGCACTGAACTCCTTTGCCATCTGGTTGGTCTGATGCAGCATAAACAAAAACACACATGGCCGAACAGGATTGATTAAAGGACCTGCAAGCTGTGCAGAGTGTGTGGTCAGGTCCTGTCTGGCTAACACACTCTTGTCTGGGACTGGAGCCTCAGTCTTTACCTCAAACTTTGCTTATTTTCAAATGAATATTGCACACATTTTACTCTAAATGTTAGTTTGCCTAAGATCAATGTGTGTCTCACACTAACTGGTCAAAGCCCAAAAGGTGAAGATGGAGTTTAGACAGCAGTTTTACATATAATATTAGCATTTTTATTTTTTGGCTGTTTATTTCTTGGGGACATTTGATGGCCCTGCTCTATTTTTTCCTTAATTTGTTACAATTTGTTACCGGATCTTCCATTTCAGACCAATTTTCTTTCAGCAAACCCCAGAGAAATGAAGTTAAATGTCCTGAAAACGTCTTTTCAACTAACAATTAAGGCAATTTTACCAATTTAAAACTATCGTAATTATTATGTGTGATCAAAAGGTAGTGATACCAAATAACTGTATAATCACTGCCCTGCTTTTAGATGAGTCTCACTAATTTGAGCGCGACGGAGCTATGAACACATGAGCTTCAAGTGCAAACATGAGCCCTGGTGGTCTGACGCGGTATACACAAGCCAGTCTGTGTGTGTTTTTACGTAGTAAAGTATATGGTTGAAGAGGCATGGTCTGAGTTCAGAGGAATGTACTATAATGCTTGTGTGGACACAGTGTACTTGGGGATGTCACCATATGACGTGCCAAATGTTTTCTGAATTTTCCCAGTTTTTAACATGAAGGTGGATGGAAGAGGTGGCAGAAAAGTAGTGAGAATGCAGAAGGAATTGATTAAATACAGTGGTAGGGCTGTCATGTGATTTTGATGTATGTTGGGAAGAGTGAGAGTGGAGCAAAGGGGAAGAAAGGTAAAAGGAAAAAGCAATGATGGGTTAATGTTTTGTCAGTTTTGCTGAGAAAACATTCTCCTTCTCGATGATGTTTTCTCCAACTTCAGCTTCTTCATACACAGTCACACCAGGAGTTCATTTGTTCATCCTCACAAAACAAGGAGTTCAGACTTTCTGCAATGTACTTGTGCATCACGCAGCAGCCACCATTGGTTGAGCTTAGTTTTGTTCATGGCAAAATGTACGTGAAAGAGCGAAGCCAGGGTGATTCCCTTTGGAAATGATTGATTTCAGTCAAACATTTTGTTGTTTCTAAAGTTGGTGCTACAGTTTCTGCCCCTGAGTTTGTAGTGATTTCATTAAAATGCCCACACGAAGGCTGTTTAAAGGCAGTACTCATGCTTTAAAGAGTAGATTTATACTTTCCACGATAGTCAACACGGACTGTAAGAGTTAACACCTAATGTAGAACAAATTAAACCAAATGCTTGTCCACTGTAGACTAATCCACATCATATGTCTCCTCAAACTGGTGACTTTAAAAATTACTGTGACTCCATACAGGCGGCAGATTTCTTCCCTCTCAGTGTTAGTGGTAAAATATGGTTGAATTTTTTCAAATTTACTGTCTTTCAAGTGCAAAATACCCTCTTTGATATTCCCGGGACTGTGTTTTACTACAGAGGGAAACTCCCTGGACGTTGTGTGTGCTCTACTGTTGGAACCAGCCTACTATACACACATTGTCGGTTTATTGCTGGCTTTAAACCCAGTGATTAGGGATTCCATGTAGCCAAAAATAAACGCCAGAAAACGTCTCCGCAGCTGCTCTGAATCCAAACATCTGCATATGACATAATGCTGTGAAATATTTAAAACCTGTTTATGGTTCAAGCGTCTACAAAGGATGATCGCATTCCCATTACAAAGCACTCCCGGAGCTGTTGGAGCTACTTGCGAGGATCATCGGGGGCCGTAAAGCGATGAGGGTTCTCACAGCTGTTTGCTGACCACTCCAGGTTAAAGGGCCATTCAGGTGACCATAAAGCATGAGACTAAATTGGAGATGTTAATTGTAGCGCGAACCATTAAACCTGGCTGGACTGGTAGTGAGTATTTGGCAACCCATCACACTCACTGAGTGGATGCAGGGAAGTTACTGAGTGTCTTTCAAGAATTTTAAGAGGCTTTTAATTAATGACAAATGACTTGGGGAGGGGGGGAATCACTGTTTCAATTATTAATTTATAAGCTGTGTCAGCTTTTATTGTCCAATGACCACAATGTGGAGAATTGTCCTTGGCTCAGCATGAACCCAACATAAATTATAAATACAACTATTTGAAAAGGAAGACAGTAAACACTGGAGAGTTTTGAGTTCCATTTACAAGCAATAAAAATTCAGTTTAACAATTCCATTATGAACTATTTAACAGTGCTTTGTGCAAAGGGTTTCTTGTAGACATATGTTCGTTACTATCAGGTTTGTCGTCCCGACACAAAAGGACAAAAGAACCATTTAGCAGTTATTCCGGACCTTCGATAAGTTGTTTGTCCATGAATGAGATCGCCTTCAGCTCTGGAGAAGAAGCATCCCATAATCAAAAGTGGGGAGAAGAATGCTTACAAACAACCAGATGAGACTAGTATAAATAATCTGTTTAATATCAGAGTTTAAAAGGTATTTCTTTGATCTAAAAATAAAGCTTAAAGTTGATTGTAAAAACCCTCACTGCATTCTGCATGTTTTGTCAGTATTTTTTACCATCTGTGTTTATTTTCTGCTCCATCCTCAGTCTGGTTTCCTTTGGTTCTCGCAATTTGCCTTCCAGACGTCCCCGATGTCCAACATATTAAACCTAAGCTTAATTTAATGCAGCCTCAGCTCTTTGGGGCTTTCATTTTCAAGTTAAAAGAAAGCCAGATTGAATACAGGTTGTGCAGGCTCTCCGTGATTCATCCACTCTTGTCTTGTCTGGAAGGAAGCGCAGTCCTCACACACCATCCTAATCCCTGCAAGCACAGACGTATGATACATACACACCGACACACACATAAACACACAGGAGAAACAGTCCTAACCTGCATGCTTAGGAACTATAATTAGCGATCATTTACAAGGATTTGGTTGAACATAATCTGGACAGGAGGTAACTAAATCCTGGCCATCTTTGCCCTGTGTGTGTGTGTGTTGTGCAGGGCGTGCAGGTAATTTGTGTGTGAGCGTGTGTGTACAAGAGGCAGTTCACCGGGGAAACGGCCACAGTGTGCCCCAAACATGAAGCTAGAAGGTGGGGAAGGAGGGGCTGGGCAAACACAAGATGGAGCAATCCTTCCCTGTGATGTTTGGGTTTCAGTGCAAACGGAAACACATGGTTTCTCAGTATGTTTGTGTGTGCGTTTGTGCATCTGTGTGTGTGTGTGCAGGTTACACATGCACACTGCGCACATCTGACTGATGTAAAGACCATGACCATTCGCTCAGGTAGTGTTATCTTTGGAGTGATAAACCTAATGCATTTGGTGTTAAATATGCACACACACCATAGGTTTACATACATTACAATATAGAGTACTCAAAGGGGTAAAGTTACCCATTAATGTGTGTAACATAATATAAAGCTTTGTGCATTGTTTATGGTGACTTGAAAGCAGTGTGCTGCTGATCAAAAAGCCAAGGCTGTTGGTTTATATGAGTGTGTTGTGTTCACCCACTGGATTCTTTCTCATTTTCTGATCTGTAATTGTTTATAAGTGGGTCAGACAGCGGAGCACAAGCATTTCGATGGGAACACACACTGCATCAGTTTTAAACTTGTCTGAAGAACAAACAAAAACATTTTCATGCCACCTCTATGTTTGAATATTTCAATTTCTTCCTGCTTTTCTTGGCACGCCAGCCAAAATTAAAACTAGTGAAAGCTGCTGTGAAGTCGCACATTGGACTCTCCCATCAAAGTGTTTGTTTTTTTATTCTACACATTTCAAAACACTTTAATCTCCAAGGAACAATATAACCAGGAACTGACTCTGTTTAATATTCCGCTGAAGAAACCATTTGTAATGTTTCAGAGAGGAATGTCAGACTTGAAATTTTTATATTAGCAATGGATCAATGTTTGATAAGTGATAATGACAAGCACCACCAGGATTTATCATTAACCTTGCAGTTTCTTCACCTCTACAAACCTTTCAGCTCTTTTTTTATCATCTATCATTAAAGCTCTAGTGCTGAACCTCTATCACTCCTCGTGGACTTACCAAAACAGTGCGATCTTTATGACCTATTTTTCTTTTCCCTACTCACTCTCACACTTCACATGTTGTTTCTATAGTACTTGGGTAAATTATCTGTTGTAAATCTGTCTTTCAACATAGCTTTACTGCATCCAGGATACTTGGAGCTGCTTGGTATTGGCTTTGCGAGAAGCCAAAATTGTGACCATGATTAAGATTCAGTAGGATTAATAGAATTAAACACCCAGGTTTGTTTTTAGCAATATAATCCACGTCTGAAACTTTTCATGGGTGACACGGCATGTCACCATAGAAAAACAAAACACCACTATTCTACAGGAGAGTGAGTTACATTGGTCGCTGAGAGAGGGTTATGTGGACCAAAAGGAAATTTAATATAAGAATCCAGGAAATAGTTTGCTTGTTTTGGGTAGTACTTATTTGTTTGCTTTTCCAGGGCTAGATGAGAGTAAACATTAACTGCATGTCCAATATGGAGCTGATGAGTTTGGCATAAAACCCAGTAGTGAAGGGAAACACTTATTCGAGCATAGTCCAACGGATTTTAACAGAATCTTGAACGCTTACTGTGTCACATTTACAGCATTTAACTCTAATAACGCTAATAATGATTATGCTAAGCTAAGTGGTGACATTCCATTATGCATATCAAATTGCAGTTTGCCCCTGCCCACACTGATAAATGTGTGTTTCATAAATATGATTATAACAATTATTGCCTTGCTTTTTTATTTAACCATCAATAAATTGTTTGGTTGCCTCCAGTATTCTGTAAAGTAGCAACAAGAAGAACAATACAGGTGTAGCTTCTTAACCTTGTGTCAGTACATTAGTAGCATCCAAAAGCAACCTTGTGATCTTCTGATCACAGACCAGTCTAACAAGCATGTCATGTCTGCTGCTGAAGTGCTCTCAAAAGAGGTGTCACCATACCAAAAAGACCTCCAAGGTACCTATTTGAAAGGTGAGAGAGTGGCTATGTACCCAGGATTCTTTGAGCTTGTCCTCAGTTTCACATTTCATGTTTTTTGAACATGAAACACTGTGAACACTGTGATCTCTGGTGCTTTGAAGTGAGGCAGGTTAAGGCTGTGCTGGTGCTTTTGTAGCAGAGTGAAACTGTCCCACAGGAGCAGTAGACCCGGTGGGTTACTAGTATAGAAAACTTCGATTTTAAAGACTTGTGTCAAACTCCCACAGAGAGGGGGGAGTCTCTCATTGTTCGCTGTGTTTATTTGCTCCCCGTTCTTCCCGTCAAAGCCAGAATTTGAGGCAAGACCTTGGAAAATGTCGATGGGAACTTGGACAGCTTCTGTCGGATACGCTGCGTGTGTGGTTTCACTTCAGCCGGCCTGACTGCTGGGCCTTGGGAGTCAGTAATCATATCTTAACGGATCTCTCCACAGACACAAGGTTGTGGGCCAATTTGGCACCAGTCTTATGCCAAAGAGAATCCTGAAGTTGCATACACGCACACACACACACACAAACGTGTGTGTCTACCATGGAAATAGGGCTTTCATTCATTGCCCTCAGAGTAGAGTCTTCTCAGTATTACATGGTTAAGCTTGTCATTATACTCAATCTCCTTCTCTGTATGGCTGGAAAAATGCTGACATGCACACATGCGAGCCACTTAATGCCCGTACAGACATACTAGAAATTTAAAGTTTATGTTTTTATGTTTGCGTGCGTATATTCTTAACTAGTTTGGGTGGAACTGTGGACAAATCTGTGAGACCCAGTCTTTCCTCATGTGGCAGGTGGTCACTCAGATTGTGGTCAGCAGGAATGTCGGGAATTGCGTTAAACAGATACGACTGCCCACGGGATATAAATGTGCTATATTGTAAGTGTGAGCAGTTACATACTGGGACTGTTCAGACTGAAGGAGGAGAAATAGTCCGTTGTGTGTGTTGGTTTGAATTTTAACAGCTCAGATCTGTGTGCGATGTCTCGGCGTCATTACAGCATCCTGTGAACTTGAAGATATAATTTTTTTTTAACATTTCTGCATTAAATATCTATAAACAACAATACGTAATGTTTTATATTTGGTTGAGTAGTGTCCTTACATTAGAGAACATTTTCATTTTGGTTGCCTCTTAATGCTAGAACCATCAGAGCACATAGACAGTGGGTTATAGTTTTGTAATTCGCACTCTGACATTAAAACTACTTATTCTACACTGCCCCACCTGTCTCTGTCTCTGTTATGGCACCTGTTGCTCGTCTGTCCATCCCAGAGGTGGAACTCCTCCTCTGTCGCCTCCTGTGTGGTTTAGCTTCCTTTTAAAGCTTTTGTTCCGCTTTTCTAAATCTTTGATTTATGGACGGAGGAGCCTTTTAGAGAAGAGTTTGACATTTGAGTTCATGTGAGTTACATATAACTGAGGAACATTTCATTGTCAGTGACTGACTGGTCCAAAACGGGTTGTTACAGACAGCAACAGTGTGTATTTTACGTTATACACAGCCATTTATTTCTGAGACACTAGGACAACAAGTTTGTTATCATGTATTAGGAATTGTCTAAACCCTGGTATTTGTTTGCAATTGCTATTCCAGTGCTCCAGTATAAATATGACAACCATATATTACTTTGTTTTGGCTGCTCTCAGACCAGCAAATAGTAGTTTGACACTGGGGGCAGCATTGTGGTGTGGGTGTGTTGCTATGTTGGTTCATACCGAGGAAGTGCAAACCTGCACATCCATTTCAATGGTTAGTTTTAACACACGTAAAAACCACAGTGAAGACTCAACACATCTGGACTGGACAACTTTTGAAAGTTTTCATTTGTGTATTTGGGTGGGGTGTTCTCATTGAAATGAGTAAGCCTGCTTATATGTGTATATTTTTTTCCCTCGGGGCTACTGTCGGTTTAAAAATCAGACAAGAACTTGAACTGAAAGCTGCAGTGTGTATCTTTTGATGATTTTTGTCGATATTGATATTATTTTGCCTGCTCTTTATTCTTCATGAACAAAAATTGTGTAACACTGTGCCTGGCCTTTGTGACACAATACTATCAGACCTGACTGCGGGATCCTTTGTGGGTATACACTAGCAGCTCTAATGATAATGAAAATGGTTTGAATGTAATGGACATTTGTGATTATTTTAATAAATATTTTACACGCTGGACATGATCAACAACAATCTTTGTCTCATTTTCTCTCTAGACGATTATAACTACCTGCCCGATGCATTGCCGCCGCTTCCTGAAGTCCCGGACTCTGGCTCTGGCCTGAGCTCCGTTGACATCCCGGCCCGCTGCCTCCGTAACCCGGTGTTCCGGCACGCCTCGTCGCGCTACTGCTCCGCCCTCAGCATGGACTCCTCTCTGGACAGCGCCGAACGGCCGATCAGCTACAGCTCCACCTCGTCGTCTGCCTCCTCCCGGGACAGTCACTGCTCTCTGGGCAGCCGCTCCACCCTTGTCCCTGCCCCTCACTGTAACCCAGTGACCTCAGACCGGGACTCCGGGGCTATTCGGTTGGAACTGGTCCCGGCCCGGCAGCTGGGATGTGCTGAGGAAGAGGACAGAAATGATAGAGGGACGGATGCGGGGAGGGGGCAAGGGAGACAGAGCTATGAACAGACTCCAACAGAACATTCAGAGCCAGAGCAGAGTCCAGAGGGGGTCGAGCGGATGGGTCAGGGACCCAGAACATATGTGGACCGAGTGGTGCAGGAGATCCTGGATACAGAGAGAACATATGTCCAGGATCTGCGAAGCATTGTCGAGGTAAGAGGCTCATAATATCATAATTGGACATTACCTGTGTAAGGAATGAGAAGCAGAAAGATCCTGCACTTCATAGATATAGTGCTTTTGGCTTAACATCAAAGGTCGAGGGAGGGCTGGAACAAATTTTTGGTTTCTCACGTTATATCGGCTCCAAATGTGACGTCCCAGCTCTCATCTGAGATAAGTTTATCAGTTTATCTTCAGGGTTTTGTCTTTAATTTAGCTATATCATATCTTTTATTTTTTAACCAGATTTTAAAAGGGGAAAAATACAAAAAGAAAGGTCAGGCAGAAATGTGGTTTTCGTTTGGTCTTTTCCTTATAATAACCTTAAAAGACCACTTTTAAATTGAATAAGAGGCAGAAAATGAAACAGGATCAAATGTTTAATAACCTTTTGGAGGACCCATCTTTTTCAAGAGAAACAGCGGCTCGTAGAGATATTTCTTGGCTGATCCAGTAAAGCTTTGTGCGGCGCTGGGACGTCATAAATGTTCGACCTTGCTTTTTTACCAGGAGGGATATGAGGGCTTTAATTCACCAGATAAAGATCATCCTGCCGAGCTTTGTGGTTTTCCCTCACACACGTGACACATGCAGCTCGTTGCCCGCTGTAAACCTTCTATATAATAAGGTCACCTGCAGATACAGAGATACATGACACCAATGCTTTTGTGCTGTAGACACAAACACACTGTATACACTCTCTCACTCTCTCTCTCTCACTCTCACACACACACACACACAGACAAATACACCCCTTTTGTGAGGTTGGCTTTGAACTGCGAGGAGAAACATGGCCTCTAGTTAGTATTTTTGGTGGCTTTGTTAAAGATTGGGTGCAGTGGTTTGTAACAGAGTTTGCTTTCCTCTCACTGTTCCCTCTTTGTTTCTCTGTTCAGCTTGTTTTGGTTCTGTGAAACGTGTCTGGAATAAAGTGTGCAACACAAATGTGATGCATGTTTTGCATGTTTTTCTCTCTCTTTGCAGCTGAATTTGAATCACTTGTGGTGTAAAATGTTTCTGTGGAAAGTATTTTGCATGTGTGTACAAGCAGGCATGTGTTTGGAGCTTTGGCCACATTTTCCATTCTCTTTGTTTCCTCCACTCCAGCCTCTTGGTCCATTGACTTAATCTTTTTGTGTGTTTTTTTTAATGCATTTGTCGTCTAAAAATTCGGTAACGGAAATGACCAAGAAAAGAAATGTCCAAAGAAAACAGGGCGAAGGTGAGAGCACTTTGCATGCACAAAGCCAGATTCTGTGCTGACGTGTAAAAACAACACAGACACAGAATTGTAAGGAATCAATACTAAGTTAAAAGTATGATCCATAACAAATAAGTGTGGAAAAGTAGTTAATAGTTTAAAGAGGCAAAAAAAATCATCAGATTGTTACACGTTTTTAGTCTGGACTTAAAAACTGCTATGGATGTAGTTTTGAGGCAGGATATCCATATTCTTTAGAGACAGCATAAGTACGGGTGCTATTTTGATGTTGTGATTTTGGCCTGTCACCCTTGATCAATGTCCCACCCTCTCCTGCCCCTCCTTCCTTCCCTTTCTCCCTGCCTCAGGAGTTAAATAAATGGGGGTGAGAGAGGGGAAGGTTAGAAAGGGGGGATTTAGCTGTGGAGATAACAATGTCCAAAGTAGGTTAGGAAAACACTGAACAGAGCTTTGGAGCTGCACTTAATAACCCTATGCTGCCTCCGTTCTGCAGATCACCTATGTCCATTAGTGAATCAGACCACCCAGCCGTGCACAAACTAATTCTTCACCAGCTTTTTTTTGGGAAAGGCACATGCGTTTAGTCTTTCTTCACCCTTTTTAATGACAGTTCCAGTGAGTGCACAGGCGATTGATTGCAGCGGCTGTATCTATGGAGAACAGAGCTTTTAAAACGTCAGTGTACTCACAGAGAAGAGAAAAGCTACAGTCACTGGACAGCCCCAGAACAGCATCTATTATCAGCACTGTCCACGCAGCCCCCACTAATCCTTTCGCCCATGCTGCTTCCTGCAAGGGAAAGAGGGTGGGGCAGCCTTAAACACAAATATTTACCCAGACTCCCATGGGCTCACCTGTGTCCCATCAGTCAGCGGCGCTGTGATGTGGCACATATATACAACACGGTCAAACTCTACAAGCATGTGGGAATTGTGTGTGTTCATTTAGATCTGGGAGAACAAGAGAAAGTACAGTGCTGTCGAAATAGTCTGAGAATTAGAGCAGCACAAAACTGTCCAAAAAATCTTGTTCATTGTTTTGACAGATAATGCGATTGCAATATGTTTTGACATTGGTGTGACTGTGCATTTTTACATCTTAACCGTTGTGTTCATGACATCTTTTGTTGTCATTTAACACAATTTTGATCAGTGCTTGAAGTTCACAAGCACTGTAGAATTTCACCATAATACTATTTTGACACAAATTATATCTGAATTAAATAACTGTACTGATTTTCAGTTGGATATTGCACTTGGTTCTATTACAATTTTGATTATTTAGCCATCCATTCTGCTGCCATACTGAGTAAACAAAAATGGATGGAAGAAAATGAAAGAAACACTCGATAACTGGTTTCAACAGCCGGTTTGACAGTTTGCGCATATTAAAAAGATGCATTTTAACCAAAACCAGAAACATAACTCAAAACAGAAAACACAAGGCGACTTCTTAGAACAAAGGTCCTGCAGAAAGAGAAAAAAAATAACCCATATAATACAACGTGGCTATTCTTTAAAAATGATTAATAAGCCTGTCATGTTGATTTATTCCTGTGAGTCATTTCTTTTTTGTTCTTCAATATTCACAACATGTCTGCGTTTGGGCATTGTTTTCTGTGTGAAAGTGCATGTGTTGATTTCTCTGCTTGAATGTTGTTTGTTAGTTCTGTGTGATCACTCATCCTTGGTATTATTATTATGAGAATAAGATGATCCACGGTCCATAAATAAACCCCCAAAAAGACAAAGCTTTGACGTATTTCAACCCCTTTTTTCCTTCTTTTTTTTAACTTTTTCCACTCTTGAGTCCTGCAAGTAAACTGCCAGGAATTTTGGAAATGAAGTGGGAACATTATTTTGCCTGCAGGAAATGTAATAAGATTTGAATGTCTGGAGGAACGACTTCCCACAGTGAGTGAGGGATGTGTTTTTTGTGTGTAGGAAAGGAGTGTTTACTGGAGTGGGTTAATAGTTAACACAAGAAAGTATCAAGTTTGTACATGTTAGGTCTGATGCTTCACAGGGAGTGTACCTGAAGGTGTGTACGAGGGTGCATGTGTGTGTACTTGTTATTTTTTTTACCTCTTAAGGACCTTTGTTGGCATGAACGCTGACCTTGTCAGGACCAGTAGTCCTCATGGAGACCAAAACCTCTTTCTGATTCTGATCTGTTTATGTTCAGGGCTAACATTTGAATAGTGTTAAAGTTAGGGTTCGGTATTATGGTTAAAGTGAGGACTGTGAAAATGTATGAAAGTCAATGTCGAGTCCTTACAAGGACAGTTGCATGTGTGTGCATGCATGTGTGTGTGTAGACCTGAGTGCTGCCCATTGTTAGGACCAACCAGGCGTTTGGCCGAGTGTGATGAGCGCCTGGGTCAGATCTGTGACCCGTGGCTAATAAAGCGTCACCTTACACATTACCTGCGATAGTGAGCACAATCTAAACATGACCTCCTGATGCGACCTTCCACAGAAATCACCTACCTGCCCTTGAGCGGGACTCGCCGACTCAAATCCTTGCAACCTAAACCTTGGCCTAAAGCTTCTATTGTAAATCTTTAAATATTGATGATGACATTTATTTGCTTCATGTTTGTTGTTTTATCTTGACACACGTTTGTTTCTCTTCCTCGTTTGGTATTGATCCGTTCACGCAACCAATGTTTTTGTAATAGTGATCATAAGATTGAAGAAAACACACACAAGAACCAGCTGCTGGAGCCTGTAAATTAGACAAAAGGAAATCAGATGAAAGTTTGTGAGCACTGAAGTGTGTGTGTGTGTGTGTGGTTAAATGATCAGCTGGTGTGTTTGTTGAGGGCCGCTTGGTGGTTTTTGTCATGTCTGCCGTGCCCACTTGCAGTCTGTGGTCTGGTTTGAATTAGAGAGGAGTCAGATCTACACTATCAGTATTAAAACTTCTGGATCTGATCAAGGAAATAAGAAATGCTGTCCAAGAAAAACAAACAAAAGTATCCCAAAAAACATGTTTTTCACATTAATGCTTCACTAAGCACAGAATGTGAAGAGAGATGTCTGCCTTTATTGTCATGTGACCAGAATGTGAGCGAGCACATGCTGCAGTGTTAGGCATGTTTACTTCCTTTAAGGTAAAAGAAGAGAAGAAGCAAAATACATGAGTGTAATCCTGTTAAAAAAAGACTGATCAGTAACGGTGGTATCAGACATTTTTGAGCAAATCTGCCACAGTTTTAGGTTCGAATACACTTAAAACATTGTTTGAGATTATGTCTGAGTGTGTATGAGCTGCACTGGTGTCTAATGTGTTCGTGCGTAGCTGAGTTTTTGTGCTGTGTCAGGCTGGCATCTTTTATCTGCCTGCAGGCACAGATAATATCAGGCCCTAACCTTTTTGTCAGTGAGACAAACGAACGAACGAGAGAGAGACATACACATAGACTTTACCACCTCCTTTGTGCTTTCCAATTCAGGTTCATAAAAATCACCGAGGCTGTGATTACAACAAACACATAATGACAAAATAATCGAAGAAATGAAATGCATGAAACATGAAAATACTACCAGCCTGCGGCGGTAGATGTAATAATAACGTAGCTTACTGATCTCCGAGGGACTATTATTACACTGCTGCAGAATATTTAAGAGAGCAGACACAGGCTTGCAGAAGAAAAACATGAGGTTCAAACTATCAGCAGCTCTCCCACGCCCTCCCATGCTGCTCTGCGTGTTTCTCACTTTCTACCTGCAGGGCAGACTTGAGAATGGAGTCGCAACGGCACTTGTTGCTTACGGCAGTGATGGAGGCAGTGATAAGAAGAAACCCTGGTGTTAAATTTGCCTGAGCAGACAGATACCTGTTTTTCCAACAAACACACGTTAAACCTGTGTTTCTGAGCGTCAGTTGGATGGCGGCGGGACGTAATCTCCTCCTAACCACGATGTTTACACATAACAGAACGGAACGTTTCTCAGTTCGACGTGAAATCAAATGAGATTTAAAATGTTCTGCACGCTAGATTCGTGCTTGCTCAGGTTGCCGAAAGCTTGGTCTATTTTGCATTAAAGAAACTTGGATTGGTTTAAAAGTGCAGAATGATTGTTCTGAAAATTCAGTTTTTTTCTGGAACATTGGCATGTGCTCTGGTTGTTTTTCACAAGTTATGCATGTTGGCTAATGAAAACCAAGTAACAGAGCTGTTGTACATTCAAAGGCCAAGTGGAAAGGAATTGGGCTCATAACTGGAAGGTCACCGGTTCAAATCCCACAAAGGGCCAAGGGCTGTAGAGCCTCTCAGCAAGGAGCCCCACCCCCATTGCACTAATTTGGACAAATTTGTAGTGTAATTGTGTTTTTCCACCTGCATGTCCCACCTCATGCAGGGAAGAAAAATGCAATAAAATCAAAATATCAACCATTGTTTTAATCTCTTTGCTCTCTGCTTGTGTCTCTATGCAGGACTACCTGGAGTGTATCAGTAACCAGTCTCGACTGGCCCTGAGTCCAGAGGATAAAAGTTCTCTCTTCGGCAACATCCAGGACATCTACCACTTTAACAGGTACACAACCTGTGAGACACCCAATTTCCTGAAAAAACAAATGACAAAGACATTGCTATGACAAAAGCAAGTAACTATGAGGCCATCGTTTGTCATAGACATTGTTTCTCCTTCTTATGTCTTTAATAAATCCTAATTAATGGTCCAGCTTTGTTCAAGGGTCTTCTTATGTAAAATAGCTTATATAAAGTGCATTGAACCATAACCGCTTGTTCCAGCCACTGTAAGTCTTCAGTGAATTTTCACATGCTTTAAAAATGAGTGGAAAGTGAAGTAAAATACAGCATTAGTTTTTAAATGTAAGGTCTAACATGTCTCTTATGACCTATTAAGGAGGAAAATTGACTTAGATTTAAAACAACTGAGATAAGGCTCAACAGCCCATGCTAATCGAGCCTGAGTCTTCAAACTGTTTTAAGGAATCTTGTTTTTAATGAACTAATTTGCCGATAGATAATGAATATCCAATATCAGATTTAGCACTGTTCATTGTCAGTCCCAGCTGTGGCATTTATGCTGTTGGCATTGTGTGTTGTTTTTTCTTTTCTTTTTGTTTTGCTGGACTAAAGTGTCTGAATTTAAAAACTGAACTTAGACTTGACCCAAAAGGTCTAGATTACATAGAAATGCACTGGCAGACTCTTGTTGCTCTCAGGCTCGAAGAACAATGTCCTACAAATAGTGAAACTGGGCTAAGGCAACTGTGTTGCTGAAGGCGTTCTTGTTGTTATTGTTAAGTGTGTGTGAGTGTGTATGCTTGGTCCCCGTCTGCATATTTGTCTCCTTTGGCACCGCTCTGAAGTGTGTGTCCTGTATCCAGACAAGATAGCTAGTTGAGCATCAGCCATGGTGGTCTGGACACACACACACACACACACACACCTCAGCTGCTGTGTGGCAGAAAACCTGGCCTTTAAAAGGAAACATAAAAAGCCCTTTAAAGTGGTTACAATGACCTCATGCGTCAGTCATGAAACAATAACTTCCAACGGTGGCCTTTTTTTACTGTGTGTGTACTCACACACACACACACACACACACACACACGTATAACCACATATGGGAGCACCTTGTTTGAATTCATGGAAGTTTCTCATTTGTTCACAGCCTGAGTGCCCTAAGACCTACTCTTTATACCCAGTGTGACTCTTACTCCTGAAATGCACTGCATTTGTTAAGAGAGCAATGAATGTTGGGAAGTAGACATGGAATTCATTCCCTGTTTGTTAAAGAAATTCCTGTTTCCTGTACAGTTTTATATGAAATAATAATTTGTCCAATGTGATGTGTGTGTAATTCAGGGACCTTCTCCATGATCTTGAGAAATGTAACGCTGACCCCGTCGCCATCGCAGAGTGCTTTGTTTCCAAGGTAAAAATCTGACTGTATTTTTTATTTCCCTAAAGTTTTAAGATATTTTAATTGAGTCTTTCCACTTTCTACTTCACTACTAAGGGCATATGATTAACAGCTTCACTAGTTACATTTAGGGTTAAGATTTTGCATAAAACAAGACATTTTTTTCTCATACCTGTGAGACATTTGCCCTCTATACTCCTTATTTTTGTCACAGCAAGGAAAAGATAACTACTAACTAAAATAACTAAAATCCAATATTTACCAAATAAAATAATATTGGAAAATATCAGAATACAATAGAATACAAAACAGGTTCCTGGTTATGCACAGGCAAAACAATGGTTAGGATCAAAATTCAACCACCGCATGACACAATAACTTCAGTGTATTTTATTACTGGATGAATAATTCATAGTCATTTTATTTGACGCCCACTGTCAACCTGTACATATTGTATAATAATTAAAATCAGTTGTAAAAGTAAAACAGTATCTGTGTTTTGAAGTCGGTGTTTCTATTCATGCGCCTGTGTTCAAGGAGGATTTTGAAACTAGGACATTTAATTGTTTTGGAGGATTTTTTCAAAGGTTTTCTCTCTCTCTGTCACTTGCTTGTTGAAACCTGTCCAAACAGCTGTTTCTCTCTCTCTCATATACACACACACACGCACGCACGCACGCATGCGCACATTAGAAACAGATTAGAAACAGCCATATTCTATTGAAGGGGATAAGTTCTTGAAAATCAGATGCAGACGTTTTCATGTTTATTCGGGCCAGTAGTATTAGTTTAGTGGCTGGAATGTCAAGAGGAGGACAGAGAGGAAAGACAACTCCAGAGGAATTTAAAGGGCCGTCCAAATGTGTAATCACCTTTTTTTTCTTTCTTTCTTTTTTTTTTTTTACTGGCGTGGGGATAATAGCAGTACTTCATCAAGAAGAAGTGGACTCAGCAACTGTGCTCAAAGTATCACTGGTCCCTCTGTCTGTGTGTGTGTTGCAGACTTTATTCCACCCCTTGTCCTCATATACAAAGGGACAGCCCGATTATGTCCCATAATAATGTGCTGCATTCCACCACTTCCTCTACAACAATTTACATTCCGTCCCTTCCCGACTGCAATTACACTCAGTACCAAAGAGCACAACTGTCTGACCGTGTATATACATATATATATACACATATATATATATATGTGTATATATATATACACATATATATACATACATATATATACAGTACATACATATATGTATATATATACATATATGTGTATATGTATATATATATATATATATACACATACATATATATATATAAATATATATTTAGATGTATATATATATATATATATGTATGTATGTATAAAGTATCACAGACTAAATACAGACCAGTTGCGACAGACCAGTTTTATGGCAGCCCACAGTTTAACGCAGCGTCATTAACTCAGGTCTGCAAACAACCTGGGATACTGACGTGTTGTAACTGACTGATTAATGGTTTGAAATTGCCAAAGAAAATGTGGATCACCTGGAAAAGAAGCCGTTTGGTTTTCATTGTGATTATAGGTAATATAGACTCGTTACTTGGCTTAACCTGCAGAATCTGATGAGATGTCCATTAAAATGTGTGCGTTCTCTGAGTGACGGTTATCACTATAGACTGAATTCATTGTGAATATTTTTTGGCAAGCCACAGGTGTTTTTACACATTTTTGACACATTTAGGTGCATATAATGTTGTTGCGTGCCTGGGTGGGACTTCAAATTCTAACTTCTTTATTTGTCCCTAGGGGCCAGTTAAAGGCACACTGGGCAAGTTAAAGATAAATATAAATACAATGCAAAAAAAAGAGCCAAATAGTATGTACATTGAAAATATTGACAGCTGTGCAAATTGCAGTCAATCAATTGTTGGAATGTAGGATGCAAGGAGTCAATGAGTCCATGTGCCAAGCAGTCTGTATGAGGTAGAGTTCACACGCTGACTTCTGGTAAGAGGGGGTTGGACTACTGAAAGTTAGTCATTAGACCCACAACATCACAAATCTCTGTTTCTCCCACACACACACAAACCCCAAGAGTCACCACCCTGCACGACTGTGTGTTTGAAGACAAATCTAGCTGTAAAACTCTGCCTGCCTCTCAAATAATTGGCTATCCATCCTCATGTTCCCCTCTGTTATGGCTTGCTACGTTGCTGACTGAAACAAGGAGAGAGCACGATTAAAACAACTTCGTCCCAAGTGATCTTTTAGGTTCAGTGCGTATCTGATGACTCACTGTGACCAGTCCAGTCTCGACGGATCACTGTAACCCCATAACCTGCAGCTGTAGTACTTTGTCATTAAAATGATGAGTAGGTATTGCTGCAACTTGACCTTTTTTCTCTTTCACTATAGTATAATTCTCGTCTGGATACTCCTGAAGAAGGATATTTCTGATGTCCACCATGTGGAATATGATGATTATATGATTTCACATCGCTTGTATATATTTCTAAGAGGACAGTATATCATAGATTTGTTATTTCAGGGTCTGCTTCTGGTTTCCCCGGGTTGGCTTCAAAGAGTGTTTGCAGACATGTGTGCACACGACGTGCATGCTCTGCACAAATAGTGCATAGCGTTATTAGAGATTTGCATTACAAGCGCGCGTGTGTGTGTCATCAGAAGTCAACGGTGGCACATCTGGTTGCGCTTAGGCCTGGTTTGTGGCGGCAGACTGTTGGAGACGAGGAGGAGGAGAGCTGTGCTCTTCAATTTAGGACGGTTCTCACGGAGAACCTCGAGCAACAGATCTGCCTGTGTGAATTTGTGCGTGTGCGTCTGAATGTATATGTATACATAGTCTGCTGAGAAACGTGTTGTCTGTGCATGTATGTAGGTTGAATTGTTTTTTGTGTGGCATGAATTGGAATGTATATTTATTTAGATACAAACATTCACAGTCTACTGTAGGTTTTCTCTCAATCGCATGATGGCAAATGTGTGTAAACGTCGACAATGTTCTATAAATGCGCGCGCATGTGTGTATGTTATGAACCAGGATAGACCCCCTTGTCATCTGTCCTGCGTGTTTATGATGTCGCTTCCTGATTGCTGTCCACATCCTGAGACCCCTAAGTGTTTATGCACACAAATAGATTTCAATTAGACTTTCATGTTATGCAACCTCGGGTTCATCGCGAGGTCTCTGAGAGAGAAGATAGTTACAAAAGAGAGGAGAATTATGCCGTCCCATTTAAGATCAAAAATAGAAATCAAAACAGATGAAAGACCGAGAAGAGGGCAAGATATTCATTCCAGCTTTGATAACTCGTGCTGCACCTGATGTCTTTGATGTTCAGAGAGGCATGCAAGGTGGGAATAAAATCTCAATTAAAGGGGCGGGAGTGAAGAATGAAGGGGCATTTAATCAGAGCACTCCGGGTTGTTGAGGTGAACTGAGACAGGAGGTAGGCTAATCATAAGCCACAGGGCTAACTCTTGATTAGAGGCATTTAGAGAGAGAGAGCCTCGTCTGTGGGCAGTGTGCAGCGCAGTACACGTGAAACAAGTCACTCAAACTGCGCCAAAGTACTGTATAAACAACCTATAACATAGAAAATAAATCTTTAAATTTAAAAACTCAGTATTAAGCTGTGACTGTGTCAAAACTGTCACAGTTTTACACCATTTACACTGAAATTAATGGGAACACTGGTTCCCAATTTCAAGTCTAGTGAAGCATGCATTGCCAGAAAATACTGTTTTGTTTTAGACCAAGTACCTGCAAAGCTTATAACGTCCAAATTGTACTTTGTCCTTACTGTTCATTTAAAGAATTTCAAGAACCATACACGCTTCACTGAAATTAAGCATGTAATTAAGGGATTAAGGGAACACCTAAATGCATCCATCCATCCATCTTCTACCGCATTATCAGAGACAAATGACCACCCGCTCTCACACTCACATCTACGGTCAATTTAGAGTGTCCAGTTTACCTAATCTTCAAATCTGCTTGTTTTTGGATTGTGGGAGGAAACCGGAGAACCCCGGAGAAAACCCACGCACACACCACCTAAATCACACATCAAACATCTTAGCTGATGTAAATTGTATAATTCTGTGACAACAAAATAACATGTCATCTAGCAACCAAACCAAAGTCACCAACCCGTTGAGGGCTGAATTTAAAAACACACAGAAAATCAAAAGAATATGAAAATGAAATGTTGCCATAATTTTTCTTCTGAGCAGTGTATTTTCATAGTTCACAGCTTTCTGTCTTATACCAGACACAACATTGTTTTTGCTGTTAAACTAACATAAGTAAATGTACGTTCCCTCATTGCCCTTTAGACTTTTATGCTTGTTTAATTTGTATTAAATAAAGCCCTTAATCTTTATGTTGCTATAATGCTCATGTCTCCCCTAACTCTTGCAGGTTTCCTCAAACATGCCCAGATCCTGACAAGCGTACCATGCTGTGTTTTGTGTCACTCTTCGGCTCGTCATCTTTCCCCCAAACTAATTTGTCTTTGTTGTGTTTTCACAGAGTGAGGAATTCCACATTTATACCCAGTACTGCACCAACTATCCACGGTAAGGCGGCACAAACTGTGTGTGTGCTTGTGTCAGTTTACCCATCCTCTTGTTGCCATTATTCCATCCTGATCTCAACTCTGCAGCGTCTCTCTGTCTTCCCAGCGTCTCACATGGCTCCATTGTGCGCGCCGATCAATGCATTACCTATTTTTCCCTCACTGACAGACTGACGCGCTCTATAGAAGCCACCTTGGCAGGAGTCAAAGTGTCTGCTGGCTGTTGTGCCTCGGGGTCTTTCTACCTCCCTCCCTCCCTCCCTCACTCCCTCCTTCTTGCTCCACTTCTTTTTTCCTCCCATTCCTTTATTTGTGGCCTATTGACAGAGTTACAGCTCACACACTGACAGATGAGGTATTATAGATGTCACCTTATCATACCTAAAGCTGTTAATGTTTTATTCTGCTTTGTAGGAGTGTGGTCCTCTGGGACAGTGTTGCTGTTTTTTGTTTTTTTCCAGTCAGTTTGTCTATTGTGTCTGATTAAATAGGCTGAAACGTGAGGCTTTTCTTTCACGCCAAGATAAACTGCACCTACGAAACACGCCCTCTCCTCTGGCTACCGTCTCTCTCCTACAGCGTGTGATAAGACAGACGCGCTGGGAAGGAACTATTTACAAGTTAATGATGACTAATGACGAACACTAATTGTGCTTTGGGTGCGTGCGCGTGCGTGTGCATGTGCGCGTGTGTGTAAGAGGCCATTGTCAGCTGTTTGAGATAGTCCTTCTCCCACATCCACACCACAGCTGGTGACCCCAGTCAAGGTCACACACGACAGACGCACACACACAATCGTAGAAGCCGCTCTACACACCAACACTCGCAGAGGCTGCAGATGTATCATGGTCATGCTGAGCCCTAAGGTCAGGTTTCCTCCAGAACAATGTGAGGCCTGTGTGGAGCTGCACTGGAATTTAGACATGCAGACATGCACTTGCATGCGCACACACACAACAACACAGAAAAGAAAGTTTTGGGCCGCTCACAACTGTCTTTCTTTCACTGTCTTTTTCCGCTCCGCATGCGTACGCACACACACACACACACACACATGCACACAGCCACTGTTTGTCTGTGTTGGAAAGGGCTCATCTTTCCTAGTACGTCAAAACTGGCTCTCGTGACTTGTAAATTTGATTCTTACAAGGTCATGAAAAGCTGCGGTTTCAGCACTGAAAAGCTGTGTGAGAAAATCATACGCATGTGAAGCGCTGACCCCCTTGCACGGCAGCCATTTTGACAGGTCATTGTGGGAATTATTTATAAATGATGTAAATGATAAGTCTCATCCGCTAAGTCTCACTCAGTAACCAAACCTTTGTAAATATGACCTCTAAATAAGACACTTCTCAAAGTTTGACAAACGCACCCATTTAATCCAGCTGAGAGTTGAATTACTACAGCATGTATTCTTTCACCTGGATCCAAAATTCTAGAGTCTTACATGACCATTTATTGCACTTTATTATTTATTGATTTGTGGAATCATACTGTCATCGCATGTTTTCCAAAACGTTAAGTCCAGATTAATTAAAGCATTAAGTTTAAAGCCTACATACAACCGAAAGGAACACATGATTCTAACATATTCCATTTAATAAATGTTCAAATTATTATGTACATCTTGGAACAAGCAGGTGAATATGTCATTTTTAATTTATATAAATCGCCTGTGTCCGACCACAATGACACTCTCATTTTTATTGTTGTCTTTCCGGTCATGCATCAAGTGTCTCATTTGTTGTCAAATTACATTTTACCACACGTCCCTTACATCTTTTTCGCTGTGGTCTGTCTCCACAGGTCGGTGGCTGTGCTCACCGAGTGCATGAGGAACAAGGTGTTGGCCAAGTTTTTCCGCGAGCGCCAGGAATCTCTGAGGCACTCCTTGCCCTTGGGCTCCTACCTGCTCAAGCCAGTGCAGAGGATCCTCAAGTACCACCTACTGTTGCATGTAAGTCTGTCTGTACTCTCTCTCTCTCTCCCTTTCTCTCTTTCCAAAAAAAATATACACAAACAACTACCCTGAACCCGCAGAAATGCAAGTGCAGGCACACACTTGTAAGTGCACACACAGTGCACTAATGTTTTTATGTATACCAGTGCAAATGGCTCTGAAACAACTCTAAATCAGCTCCACTGGTGGGGCCAAATGTTATGACATATGGTTCTCAGTGTGTATGTCCCTGTGAATGCACTTGCATCAGTGTGCGTGCGTGCATTCATGCATGATTGTCTTTATGTTCAGAAGAACACACGGCTGGATGCTTTCTTTAAAAAAATGCAATTGAAATAGAAGTCATCCTTTATTTAAAAGATTAAATTACAAAGAGAAATGTGTGTGTAAAAGGAGCATCCACAGAACCGTGAGAGAACTGACAGAAACATGTAAGGGAGTGACGCTTTCCTGTGGGTGTGTTTTCATGGGTCTAGCTCCAAACCATATCGTACTATTACTCTGGTACCTCAAAGGAAGGGTACCTGAAAAATGGAAATGTTGGTGCCGTTATTATTTAAAAAATACACACTGTACCGAACCATTCGACTCGGTGGAAACACTGTTTTACTTTTTTCTCAGAAATGTCACAAAGTTCTCTGGGCCCAAACCCATTTGAGATGGACTGAAAGATTTTTAGAAGCATGTCCAAAGCAAGTCCAAATTTCAGCTTGTTTTGGGGGAAAAACAGACATCTGACTCTATCTGCTGCAGACATAAAACATCTTCTAAGATAAGACAAGATAAGATAATCCTTTATTCGTACCACATGGGGAAATTTGCTGTGTTAAAGCAGCCAACCATCACAAACAGGTAGAAAGTAGAAATAAGACAGATAGTTTTACAAACTATTAAATACAACTACTCATGTCTTCATGACCATACTCAAGTATGTATGAGCATATGCGTATGCAAGTGTTAACTCTTGATGTGTGTGTTGTCTGTGCAGGAGATAGCCAGTCACATGGAGAAGGACACAGAGACCTACGAGGTTGTGCAGGAAGCCATAGACACAATGCAGAGAGTGGCCTGGCACATCAATGACATGAAGAGGAAACACGAGCACGCCGTCAGGTTGCAGGTACGGCGAGCTCACACTCGAAATACAAACATTCTTAATCAGTTTAGGTGCTGGGTGGTGATCTGCTTTCTCCACCCTGTGTTAATAATTTATCACACACACACTTGGCAAGTCTCTCATTATTCCTATGGTTTCAACAGATGCTATAGATTTGAGCCAGTATTTTATTATGAGTATTATGTGGAGCAGTGATGTGAACTCTCAAACTGAATGAGCCGTGGCTCTGATCCTCCCAGTGTCTTACACAAGTCTTTGCGTTTTCCACTGGGCTAATGATGGCCTTGCATAATGGGGGGAACACATAAAAGGGAAGCTTGTTTCTTTTATCAGCTGGGAGCCAGGATGGACAGATGAATGCAGAAAAATGTGTGTGTGTGAAAGCGCTTTCTCTCACTGTCGGGACAGAAATGATACCCATGGAAACTTCAAGGGTTTTTTGTATGTCTGTATTATTCTACTACTTCTGTTTCTTCTTCATAGTACTACAAAGTAGTATCACAGATATTCTCTATTGTCCTCTTGCGGTCTTAAAAGAATTCATGTATAAATTCTACTGTTTTTCACATTCATTCAACACTTTTATTTACTACTTTTTCGTGGATTTTCTGCTGTTTTTATTGCACCAGAATTCCTTTAACTTCTGCTGTTCAAACATATGACACAAAACTACAGTTATCAGTTGCCATTGTGCATTTTTCCCCTGTTTATCCTCTCCGGTCCCAACAGGAAATCCAGAGCCAGCTAACCAACTGGAAAGGCCCCGATCTGATAGGCTATGGAGAATTGGTCCTTGAAGGAACGTTTCGTCTTCAGCGAGCCAAGAATGAGAGAACTCTCTTCCTGTTTGACAAGCTCCTGCTCATCACCAAGAAGCGAGAAGAATCCTACACATACAAGGCTCACATCCTGGTCAGCCATGTTGTACTCACTGAAGTCCTCACTGAAACAAACTTCTGTAAAAGTATTTTTGTTTTTTGTTTTTTTAACATGAAGTGTGTCTGTTTGTTGCAGTGCTGTAACCTGATGCTCGTGGAGGTTATTCCAAAAGAACCGCTGAGTTTCAGTGTGTTCCACTACAAGAATCCCAAACTGCAGCATACAGTCCAGGTACAGCAGCGTGAAAGCACACACGATAACATAAGTGAAACTATTTGTGAACTTGTTTTTTACAGTAGCGTTGTGCTAGAGTGTACACAGTGAGTGTGACGGTTGTTTGCAGGTGTTTGATTATTTTGTAGAGAGCCCTGGCTCACCTCACTGAGTTGCTCAGACATGTCAAGTGTTTAGGGGCCTGTGGTGGCCATTGTTGTTGCCTAACCACTGTGGGCAAGCTCTGAAAAACGAAAAAAAAAGTGATAATGCGTATGATGTAAGAAAAGCCGTGATCCAAAATTTCAAGGGCTTACCCCAAACCTTTTCAGCTGCCTCTCGAAGCGCTTATCTGAAATTATCTTCCCTGTGATGTTGACGCTCTGCCCTCAGGCCAAATCACAACAAGACAAGCGCATGTGGATCTTGCACCTCAAGAGACTCATACTTGAAAACCACCCGGCCAAAATCCCTGCTAAGGTGAGTGTATCCTCCCTTCTGACAGCTCGCTCTCCTCTCTCGTCACTGATGGCGTAAACAGACTTTGAGTGGGATGTGTTGAAATCCGTTGCTCCCTTTTTGTCCATTTTGTCCACCCTTAGTGCAACTTTCCTTTCATGTTGTCTGATTTCTGTCACTCGTCATTCACGTTTGTTCAAACACAGGACTACTTTCTGTCTTTTCATCTGCATGTGGAAATCTAGCATTTCTCTGCAGTGGTTAAGGCTGAGAAAGTTCATACAAGTGACAACACTTGAGTGAAATATTTTCATTCTGTGTTGTGGTGCCACCTAGTGTCAAAACTGTATGTTTATTCATAATCTTACCTTTTGACTAAAATCTGTTTTTTTATTCCAACATTCTAGGCGAAGCAAGCCATTTTGGAAATGGATGCAATGCGTAAGTACATATCTTATCTTACATATTGAAATCATATTCTACATTTGTGTGTATATTAATTGTGTATTCAATTGTAAAATCTCATATTTTCTCATTTGATTTCTCTAGATCATCCTGGGTTTCATTACAGCCCCAATAGTGACAAGAAGGACTCCCCTCAAACCAAGGATGGTCCAACTCCACGAAGAGGACGCAGGAAAGGTGAGATATGTTGATTTCACTCCATTTAAGAAGTAAGCTATGGTGGACATCTCAAGTATTCACTGTAAATTTATTTGTCTCCCCAGAACCTCTGTCCAAATTACTGAAAAACGCCAAGCAGAATGCTGCTAACACAGACGGTGAAAAGGTGAGTGATGATGAGAGTGAGATGAGATGATATCGGGCGAGGCGCACGAGTACAAACACTGAACACAAAAACTGTCCTTCCCTGCAGCGAACAAGCTTGGGTGCCACCCTCCTCTCTCCAGTGTCCCAGCTGGCTCTGGGCACGATCGGCCGCAGCCGCAGCCTCATCAACCAATCACAAGAATCCCTGGACCCCGGGGATCACTATGACCACAGTGATCGAGAGGAAGGAGAGGAGCAACATCAGCAGGATGCCGACGATGAGGATGACAGTGGCCTGGTGAGTTTAAAATGTACATTCCTTTGCCTTCAAGCGCTCTGTCCCTTCAAAACGCGTTGCTAATGCTGAAACTCTGCATTCAGGGAGGTGGAAAGAGGCTGCGAGTCCCAGGCAAGAGCAGCAGGAAGAGGCTGAATCCACAGGCGTCTGTTGATAGTATAGAACAGTGGAAGGCCTTCAATATGAGCACCTCAGACTTACAGGTATTGATTAAAAATGGTATTTCTCACCCACATGTTAAACACATAAATATGGACGTAGTCTTCTGGTTGCAAAAACAAACTCCCGTGATTTGATCCGTGCCATTTCTGTTTTGAACCTTGCTGGAGAAGACCTAAAACTAGCAACTGACGCCATTAACTCTTTAGGAAATTATTAACTGGCATCATAAATCAAGTGAGAATTTAAACAGAGTTCTTTTCGCAACCAGCGAAGTTGGCTCACTGCTACTTCTGTCCTTCACCTTTCAAACTTCAACTTTACAGCCAATTCCTGTATACGGACTGCGTTTATTCAATACATCTCTCCTGTCATCCTTTCAGAGAGCAAGAGAATCCTTGGTGAGGGATGGTAGTCACCACCCGCCACTTCGCAGGACACCTCGTGTGACTGAGGAACCTCCCGACTCTCCTATTCCCTCTGTGATTGTCACAGAAAGTGACAGTTCCGTGAGGAACATCTGGGCAGACCATCGGGCTCGCAGGGCCATGTTCCCCACCCGCCAGAGAACCATGCAGCCTGATGACGAGGATGAGGACATCTACCAGATGTTTGTTCCCACAGAGCCTGGCGGGCCAGAACCAGAGGTGACCGCGGAGCGATCTGAGGCCACCTCGTCGCCCAGGACGGCACGTCCCTGCAGCTGGCATGTTGAGCAGGTGCCTGCTGTGCAAGTTGATCCGCCACCTAGTGGGAGCAGAGTCCTACGGCGAGCGAGCAGTGCAGGTGAGAAGGCCACAGAAGCTCGACAGAGTCCCGAAGACGAGGTCGGTCACAGCAACCTGGATGTGATCCACACAGAGTCATCCAGCAATGACATATCTGGATCTTCCTCAGCTGAGCAGCTGACAATAGACGATATTGAAAATGTATACGACAACATCAGCTATGAGGACCTTAAGAGCATGGGCCTCATCAGGAGAGACCAAGAGGAAAGCCAAGCAGGGAAAGAGACCAACACAGAGGTGTCACAGAGCCAGGCACCAAGGGTACCAAGTGAGGTTTCAGGGGTCTCAGCACATGGAATTGAACCAGACAGTTCATCTGAGAGCATTCAGTCTTCCACACAGGAGGGGAGGCAGTTTGGGACATGTGAGCTCAAGATAGTAGAGGAGAACATCTACGACACAATCTGTTTCAGGGAACCACCATCAGCAGAGGTTAAAGGAGTAAATGAAGGAAATAAAGTCCAACAAGAGAGGGACAGTCTGTTGGCCTCTGAGCAAGACCTAACTGAAAGTCTTGGAGGGTTTGTATCTGAGGAGAGCCTCCATTTTGGGGAGAATGAAGGACCAGACACCTCCTACCCTATTCCATGTTCCTCTGAGCCTGATTATTCGTCCTCGTCTGCCTCGGAAATTTTCTCCCAGCGTTCACAGAAAGGGGATAAAATGTCAGAGCAGGTCGATGAGATCTGGAACGACTTGGAGAACTACATTAAGAACAATGAAAAGAAAGCTGATCGACTTCCTGCTGCCTTTCCCGTTGGTGCCGCCGAGTCCTCCGCCAAGTGTTCGTCAGCCAAAAACAGCCCTAAAAAGACCCCCTCTGTTATTACCTCCCAAGCAGCCAGTCCTCCAGCCAGGAGTCCCCCAGCACATCAGCCTAAAGCCCCACCCATCACATCCTCACCTTCATTCACCATTCCAGTCATCAACCTCCCTGATCATCTAAGTGAAGGCTCCACTGAAGAAGAAATCCACAGCCCCACTCCCATTTCACACCCCATTCCCGTGACCCCAGAGCCACCTCCCGGCACTGTGAAGAGCATCCGTAACAGACTGGCTCGCCTCAGCAGCGGCAGCTTCCGCCTAGAGGACGATGACCTGGTGGAGCTTCCTCAACGAAGCGCTCCTCAGATGGAGAATCCCATCAAGGACATTCATGGTTTGTTTCCAGGTGAGCTGGCGGGACTGGACTCCCCGCTGGCCTCCTCCTCTCTCCTGCTCGGTGAGTCTGTAGACTTCCCCATGGAGCTGATGGACAAGACAAAGAGCAGGGTGTTCCTGATGGCACGGCAGTACAGCCAGAAGATCAAGAAGGCCAACCAGCTGCTGCGCATGAGGAGCATGGACCCTGGAGACTCTTGTAGTCGGGCCAGAATGGAGAAGAAGCAGAAAGACCTGGCAGCAATTTTAGAGGAGAAGAAACAAGGGGGTGCAGCTATAGGTAACTTAAACCACTTAAAAACAAGATTTTCTCACACTAGTTTCATTATTTTTCACATAAGAGATAAATGTTTTTGTGTGGATTTTGCATGTTCTCTCAATGTGTGCTTTTGGTGTTCAAACTTGCTGTTTTAAAGTGGCCAAACAAAACAAATGTGCGTTTATTTGTGCATTTTTGAAAATATCAACTTCACACATTCTGTGTTTTTTTTTCCAGGTGCAAGAATAGCAGAGTACTCCCAGCTCTATGACCAGATAATGTTTAAAGATCCTCCTAGTCCTGCTGGTCACACCTCTGCCACCGCTCACCACGCCCATCCGGGGCTGTCGTCCTCACCGTCCATGCCCGAGACCTCACTGGAGGCAGAATGGCTCCACTCCACGTACAGCAATGGAGAGCTGGCCAGCTTTGTCTCCTCGGTCAACAACGTAGGGGAGGCTCGAGCATCTTCCACCCCGCAGCGCAAACTAACCTCTTCCTGCTCCATCCCCTCTCTGAAGAGTTTCCCCTCCACTCCAACCACCCCACCCTCTCAGAGGTGGAGTTCATGCATGTCGGCACCCAGTGAGAAAGAGGAGCATGTGTACAGTTCCATTAAGAGACATACGTCCTTCAATGCCTCGTCGTTACCCGCCTCAAAGCCTTCCCCGTCCGGTCACTGTCAGTCGCTCAGCTCCCTGGGAGGCCAGGAGAACAATCAGTCCGGACTCCAGTGTAACAGACCCACTGTGGATCGAACCACAGACAGATTTCACGCACCTAGTCTGGGTCGGGCTGGCCGGCAGAGTAGCCTCCCAGAGCGCTCCACCCTGGGACAGTCGGAACTCACCTTACATGATGGTCAACAGGTGGTCGTCTTGAATCGGGCGTCTGCGTTGAACATACTCAACGCCACCCAGAACTACCTGGCTAACTTCAGGGACAATGGCGAAGACGATGATGACTATGTGGAGATCCGATCGGAGGACGAGAGCGAACAGGAACACGACAGGTCGGGGCAGAGAAATGGCAGCTCGGCTGTTCACCCCAGCCAAAGCCAGGGTATCGTCCAATCCCAGAGTCTGCCGTGCACCCCGGTGCGCTCCTGCGACCCACTTAGGTCCCTCGACCGCGAGCAACTGGAGAAATACCTGTGGAGCGAGCCGCAGCAGAGCCAACCCAAAATCGTCCAGTCTCTGCGGGACAAGTTTCAGTGTCTGAGCTCCAGTAGTTTCGCTTGAAGCAACGCTGCATCTTAAGCCAAATCTATATATTAAATAAAATACAGCGTATAGAAGCAAAAGGGGGCACTGCTGCTTTGCATTGTATGTATACGACAATGTAGTCCACAAACAGAATCAGAACAGCACACGTAGATCAGACTTTCTTTGGTTTTGTCCCTGTTCACAACAGCTTTAGTGAATAGATAGGTTACTTTTAATGTGACGTCAAAGCATGCATGTGAGCGGTCTTAGCACTTGCAGGTTCAAACTGTACATGTTTCAAAGAGTAGTGATCTAGTGTGGGTAGGTTGGTCACAACAAAAGAACTGACTGGATGGGTTTTAATATTCAGAGGAATTTTTAGAGCGCTGTAGAGGTAACTGTTGTACAGATGAAGTATTTGAGGATATCTGTTTGATCTGTTTTCCAATCAAAACAGACTTTCAAACTGAAAAGTACAAACATCAAAGGTCAGCTGATCTCTGCCAGATGTTGTCACATGTACCTGATCACTTGCGAGGTTCGTCTTTTTAAATTTCTCTTAGGTTTAATTTAACTGCGTTTCGAGTATGAGTGTAGCCTGTACAAGAGAGATAAAAAAAATCAAAGTGGAGGCTAGTGTTTAATTTTTAATTTGTGCTAACACTTTCAAAGGGTTCTGAACAAGCAGCTTTACAAAATAAATTTAAAATGCAGTCACATTTGCTGCTCAGGCTAGTTTGTCACTTTTAACAGCGCGTTTTTTTTTGTTTTGTTTTTTTAGCAATAACTGTAACAAATAAATGATGCAAATGTAAAGAAATCACGTCGGCTATTACAAGATCCCATAGGTTAAGAATGACTAGCCTTAGATCAGTAAGTATTTGAGCTTATTTCACTCTATCTGCCACTTTTGTCATCAATAGCGTGTCATGCTTTAATATCAAGAGATCTATTAAAACATAGGATTTCATATTTATTTTCAATCTGCGAGGAAGTGAGAGACACTTTTAATCGTCATGTAGAGTGAAATGTGCATCTGGTTGATGTTTTTTTTTGTTTGTTTGTTTTTGAAACCATACCATTTTAAACCTTTGTTTTAAAGAGGGACCACAAAGGAGAGGATCGAGGAGAGTTTGTTAAAAAAAAATACAACAGTACTGTATTTGGTATATTTTTTTAAACTCAAATGGACAGTCAACTCTTTGTTTACGTTATGGGGCACTCCCATCTGTCACACTACTGATGTCGCATCCACACTCACAGAAAAGAAAGTTTTCACTTCTACCTGGTTCATACGAGACGATCATTCTCTCTGCACTCGAGATTCATCCATTCATCCACATCATGTAAACGGGATTTCTCTAGAAAGGTCACTAAATGTATCTTACGTTATTTGGTTGATATCCCAATGTTGTTATTAACGCCCTTTATCACTCTTACTTAAAGCCACAGACTGGTTGTAAATTAAAAATATATTTATTATTAAAAGATAGTTTTATTATCATTTTAAAGGGCACTCACAAAATTTGAAATCAGATACTGTGAATATTTTTTAAGAAATGGCATTCAAGTTTTCTATCACGCACTGCTTACTTTCAAGTTCCAAATCATGAAAACACGTGAAAAGTTGAAAAGCACAATATCATGGCCTACTGTTCACATCAGGAATTGTGCGTCAAACACAAGTTAGGTATATGAAGTATGTTTTTTTTTTTTTTGTGTACATTTTTTTTAATCCTCTGTTTCACTGGTGGGGATTGTTGGTCTTCATTGACTCTTTTTTGCACTTTTCTGTCTTTTTTATGTTTTATTTGTAAACACTTTGTAAAGATGTACATTTTAGGAAAGTTATTCTTGTATGCCATAGGTATGCTTTACAATGCTTTAATGTTTAAGTTAAATGTACTGTATTTTTTTAACTGCCTAGTTGTCATTGCTCAACAAAACAATGTATTGGAGATAATAAATTCAAATTAAACAGATCTGTGTGTTCTCTCATTCATCTGCACAAACTCTACACTCAAGACTGAAAATATGACACATGATTTATTTATGATAATAATAATCATTACTTTTTTTAAATAGTTTTACCTGAGAGCAAGCTTAGTGGTCAATAGACAATTAATTATTCTAGTGTTTAGACAATATCACAAAGATTACTATCTGGAGAAGGTAGTTTATTCTTTTGTAGAATATTGTATATATGAATTACCATCTCATGCTCTTGAGGTTTCATTACAATTTGGCTGGTTTTAAACCCAAGATTTGCAAATTCCCCACTTAACTCTTTCACTCAGAGAATGAAACTGGTTTCCACTCAGTGACCAGTCAGCTTTGCTTTTCTTTTAATTTTGCACCCTGCAGTAGTAAATATAGGTAAAACAATAGATACCAGTAGATTAGATGTATCTGTGTAGACCAGGGTCCTTAATCTGCTCTTCTTCTTTATAGAAACACAGAAGACATTTGGCCTTTGATAATCCAACAAAGGACTTTGCTATTTTTGACGTGACCCCTTCTCTGTCCTAAATATAGAACAAGTATAGAGCTGTCTGAGCCTCTGTATATTTAAAACAATCCAGGTTTGACTATACAATGATTATTATCCTATCTTTTTAATTATATAAATAATACGTTGTGATTCCAAGGAGTTTTCTTCCCCAAATAACTATTGTCTTCAACTCTGCAGCAGGGGGCGCTCTGACACACGACCTATAGATTATAAATCCACCCACAAACAAAGAAGTGATCAGCGGGAGGATGGCGCAGTGGAATGCTGGGAAATGTAGTTCATAAGAACAACGTGACAATATTCATTTTCTTATCAAATTAAGGGACTGGGCTGTGTGAGACTTGATGGTAAACACATGGTTGACATCTAGTTCTTAGTTAAAACCAACCACGATTAGTTATTCGCTTATTTTTTTATTAACTTTATTCTCGAAGCTTCTGTCTAATACCGGTTTACCCATACTGCACCGCGCCACTTCCTTTCTTGTCGGTTGTTTGGTGGTCCAAAATGTCGCTGCTAGAGGGTCCGTTAAACGTGTTCGGCCAGAGAACGAGTGGCGAATCCGTTCGCACTCAAAATGGTACGTTGTCGCAATGCTTTTCTTGATATTTCAGACAAACCTCGCGTTTACTCTGAGCGTGTCTTGCGCGCTACAGAAAATGGATTAATTTGGTACCGTGAACACACGTGTGGCTAATGCTAAAGCTAGCGCAAACCTCGGACAAAGTTGACTCGGCTTCATTTCTTTGTTTGTTATTTAAAGAATAGACAATGAGCTCTTTAACACCAGAAGCATGTATTATACTTGGTTAACCCTATTTCAGTACCTTTCATTCGCATCACCATGAATGAACGGCTATGCTAATGGGGAAGAATAAACACTGTCATGGTCTGAAGGTGTGGCTAGCTGACTGTGCACCACTCTAAATATATTGACTGAACATACTGTAGCTATTGATTAAGCCATGCATGTTATAAGAAGTGTCAATTAAATTGTCCTGCAATGTCCAGTTGTATATCATTCTCATTTTCCACTCAGTCATGGCCGCATCATCCATCGCTAACATCGTCAAGAGCTCCCTCGGACCCGTTGGCCTCGACAAGATGCTGGTGGACGACATTGGGGTCAGTATAACATTAGTGCCTTCACCCTTTAAATCACATACTTAAATAAGGTTAAGATAAATGATGGCACAATATTCAGTATTATCGTCTTAAAAACCCCTTACAATAAATAAGTCGGGGTGAATTTCTTGTGTCTTGAAAGCATTCATATTTAATTTGAGAGACTAGAAAATCCTGTAAAAAAACAACCCACCACCAAAATACAGTCCTTGAGATTTATTTTTTATGTACCACACGGGGGAACTGCATCTTTCCTCATGACTTATTATCCATCCATCTTCTGCCGCTTCTCATGTGGAGGATAATGGGGGGGGCGCGGGGGGGCGCAGGTGCCAATCCAGGGCCACATGGAGGCAAACAACCATTCACACCTACGTTCAATTTAGTGTGTCCAATTTGCCAAAATCTACATCTTTTGTTTTGTTGTTTGGACTGTGGGAGGATAAACCCATGCATACATTCAGGGAGATAATGACTTGACTAGGGACAGATTTTTTTTTAGTCATTGCAATATTATCGCAAATTGCAATTATGTTGGTCAGGATGATCGTGATGTGAAATGTTTACATCCAAAGCCGTATATAGTAGCAACAGCTTGTAACCAGTGGACTTCTTTGACAGGATGTGACCATCACCAACGATGGAGCAACCATCCTCAAGCTGCTGGAGGTGGAGCACCCAGCTGCTAAGGTCCTGTGTGAACTGGCTGACCTGCAGGACAAGGAGGTCGGAGATGGGACCACATCTGTGGTGAGTGAGGACAACGGCTGCACCCTCTGAGCTAAAAAATAACCTGTTACTTTATTCAGTATATATTCATATTCATTATATATATATTTATTTCTGCTTGCAGTGGTTTTATTTCATGTTTGCATGTTTGAAATTAAATTATAACTAAATATGTTTTGGGAATTTTTGTCCTTGTATAATCATCCATCCTGAGTGATCCAGTCACAAGTTTATGGCACAGATTTGAGGCTGAACACATCAATGTCTTCTATATGCCTCTTCAAACCTACTGAGTGGTGGTTTGCAGACATTTATCTCTCAATCACTATACATAGAGATGCATAGTGATTACAGACTCATTGCAGACTCATCTGTACAGTCAGATTTAGTTTGAAATATTTTTATTCTAGTGAACTAAATTGATACCTGTATTTGCGTACTGCCTTTTAGATGTAATATCATGTGGTCACAGGATATGCATCCAGGTGACGTTAATGCCTAGTGGGACGAAACATACGGAGCGCTGTTCACTTGTAAGCTGATCTCTGAGGATGTTTGTTAATACCAAGTTTGAAAGGGGCCATTAACCCATTATTTCTGTCCAGTATGTAGTTTGTGAAAAATAAATGTGTAGTCGTGTTGTGTCCTGTTTTAGTACCGTACATCTGCCTCTTACTACGGGTGTGTGGCTATGCTAACAGGACAGATGAACTGCCCCTCAGTGTCTGAAGGGGTTGTGCAGCCTCACTTCTGCCACTCCTAATGAAACGATGGTACAATGTAAAGTCACTGTGGGACTTGTAACTGATGCACAGTTGATTGTTTTCTCGCATAAAGTTGCCATGTCACATTCCCTTAGGTGATTCTCGCTGCAGAGTTGCTAAAGAGTGCAGATGAGCTGGTAAAGCAGAAGATTCACCCCACGTCAGTCATCAGTGGATATCGTCTGGCTTGCAAGTAAGATGCTGGCATTGAGATGCACTCTGTAACTGTCCCAGATTTATTTTTCATTCTACGTTGTTTCATTGAGTTTTATTGACATGCAAACTTTCCCTCCCAACCTTTCAGGGAGGCAGTGCGCTACATTAATGAGAACCTTACTATTGGAACAGATGACCTTGGCAGAGAGTGTCTAATCAATGCAGCCAAGACCTCCATGTCCTCTAAAATCATTGGAGTGTATCCTTTGTTCTGTATTAGGCACCTGACAACATTTTTTTGCATGTTGGTAAAGGAAATAATCTTACCCTCTGTATCTACCTTGACTTCTGGGCCATAAGTGATGCAGACTTCTTTGCTGACATGGTGGTGGATGCTGCACTGGCTGTGAAGTTTGTGGACAGTAAAGGAGTTGCCAAATACCCCATCAACTCTGTCAACGTGCTGAAAGCCCATGGCCGCAGCCAAATGGAGAGCTTCCTGGTTAATGGATATGCAGTGAATTGCACTGTTGGCTCACAAGGTGTCTGTTGCATGTTTTTCATTGTAAATTGTGGCTTGTTTTTCTTATCATCATTATCATTGCACTTAAATGTCTATAAGTGATTCATCTCCCATCTAAGTTTGCTGCTATTTCCTTTCGATGATGTATGCGGTGAATTGGTGGGAAACATTACTCTGGTCAGAAAGGAATAATAGTCACAGTAGTCGTGTACTGTGGCTCTTCCTTTCTGGCCTGACAGTTGATTATTAACTTGAAATGAGGCCAGTTTTGTTTCAGCACATTTTGTGATGTTTCTCCACCAACATTGTGTTGTTTTGTGTTGGTAAGTTTCATTTTACTTGCTCTTCGGTTATATCCCATTTTGAAAAATGCGTTGTTCCATCCCAAAGGTATGACAAAGCGGGTTAGTAACGCCAAGATCGCTTGCCTGGACTTCAGCCTGCAGAAGACCAAAATGAAGATGGGAGTCCAAGTCCTTATCAATGACCCAGAGAAGCTGGACCAGATCAGACAAAGGTTGGTGATAAATATATATGATATAAATAATAAATCTTCCCATTTAAATTTGCTGTGATACTGACTCCATAGTGTACACAGTGATACGCGTGGGATAAAACATACTCGGCCACAAGTCAAGACAACAGCTTCTCTGTGAGCTGTTGACACAGTTGTGGATTGGACACAATCATTTGTTTAATGTCTTCAAGTGTACATAATTTATATTTGCCCAGCTGAATTGTAAAAGTTAGAAAGCCAGAACGTTTGTTTGATGTGACTGAAGAGATATTTTGTTACTTCAGGGAATCTGATATCACGAAGGAGAGGATCCAGAAGATTTTGGCTGCAGGTGCCAATGTCATCCTGACCACCGGTGGCATCGACGACATGTGTCTGAAGTACTTTGTCGACGTAGGAGCAATGGCAGTGAGGAGGGTCCTGAAGAGGGACCTCAAACGCATCGCAAAGGCTACAGGAGGTAAGTGAGCATACAAATGCCTGACATTTGATGTAGTATTACATCTCTGCATGTTTTCTCAATTGTTGAGTCATGGTCTGATATTCAGTGCTCAGACTCAGCAACAGTTACTGACATCAGCTGTGTGTTTTCACTGTCAGCCACCCTCTGCCCGTCTCTGACCAACCTGGAGGGAGAAGAGACGTTCGAGGCCACTATGCTCGGCCAGGCTGAGGAAGTTGTTCAGGAGCGAGTTTGTGATGATGAGCTCATCCTTGTCAAGAAGTGAGAACTGTGGTCATTTTAGTCTTGTCTTTTGTAACAATGGGTTTTAACAATGTTAAACAGAAGTCCCTCCAGTGTTTTGTTTCACAAATTAACTGCTGTAATGTTTTCTCCTGAATTCTCTCAGTACCAAAGCACGCTCATCAGCTTCTATTATTCTGCGAGGAGCCAACGACTTCATGTGCGACGAGATGGAGCGTTCACTGCATGATGCTCTCTGTGTAGTCAAGAGGGTTCTGGAGTCCAAGTCTGTAGTACCAGGGGGTGGCGCTGTTGAGGCAGCTCTGTCCATCTACCTGGAGAACTATGCTACTAGCATGGTGAGTTTGCTTAGTCACACGTGTGTCAGATTTGTAAACCAGTAAATTCTAAAGACGAAACTCAATCCATCACTTTTTTGTTTCTTCAGGGTTCCCGAGAGCAGTTGGCCATTGCTGAGTTTGCGCGGTCTCTCCTCGTCATCCCCAAGACGCTGGCTGTGAACGCAGCTCAGGACTCCACTGACTTGGTGGCCAAGCTTCGCGCCTTCCACAATGAGGCTCAGGTCAATCCTGAACGCAAGAATCTTAAGTGGTGAGTGTTTTGCATAATTGTACCTAATACACTGTTCTGTTTTATTATCTGCAATCAGTTTCATGTGAAGGCTCATTTGTGCTTTCGTTGGCCCAACATTTTGTTTTTATACCTTTAGGCATAGCTAAAATATATATTTTTTGGAGTTCTATGTAACGTTAAGTTAAAAAAATGTATTTAGTACATCTTATGTACCTCTGTTCCATTCACTGTAGAAAATGTTACACTGCCTGAATGTTGATTTTGGAATATTGACTGAATCATATTGTCTCAGTCCTGTTAAATACTGTGCAAGACTCTTAAAATAATCAAATAACACATATTTGCTGTCTCTTGTGTGAAACTAAAAACAGAGGCACAATTAGATGCATTTTTGACTCCTCATTGTGTTCCAGGATTGGTCTGGACCTTGTCAACGGCAAGCCCAGAGACAACCGTCAGGCCGGCGTCTATGAGCCAACCATGGTCAAGACGAAGAGCCTCAAGTTTGCCACCGAGGCCGCCATCACCATCCTCCGTATTGATGATCTCATCAAACTGTTCCCAGAGCCGAAGGAGGGCGGGCAGTCGTACAGAGATGCTGTGCAATCAGGAAGCCTGGAGGGTTGAGGGCTTCCGATTTGTTCCTGATTAGTTTCAACGTCTGTATTTATGCATAAGGAGCTCTTCATGGCTGTCGCTCTAGTGTAGACTCTGCACTTTGCCTGTTTACTTTTCTCCCACTCCTTTGGGCACCATGTCTCCCAAGGAACTGTCAAGTGATATGTTTTTTTGGACACTTAATAAAAAGCTTCAATGGTTGTAAATGACCACTGATTTGTTAATTCAAAACGACTAGTTGTCATCTGTACAGGCTTTGATTTAATAGACTTTAAACTATGGCTTTAATTCTTTACTGATGTTTTTAACAGATAGGTGATGGAAAACATTGTCACAAACATCTGGCTGTTTACAGGAAGCACTGGGTTAGAGAAGGCAAGCAAACCCAACCATATGGCACTTAGCTTGAATTCAAGGATTTTCAGCACAATTGATCAGATAAAGGTACACGTCATCGGAATGTTAAGCAAAATCGATTGAAAGATTCTTAATTGATAAATTACACCAAGTTAGAAATAGCAGCCTGTTTCTACCAAGATCTAAAATCTCTGCCTTTACAGTGTTAGTGTCACTAAAGCAGGTAAATGAGGACAGCTGGTTTTAAAGGAAATTCCCACTGCTATTCAACATGTAACTGACAGTCAGAGACAAGAATAATGGATTTGGGTCAACTAACATTAAGTTGTGTGTCACAGCTACTACCTGAGAAATTTCTAATGAGTTCACAGTGAGAATAATAAGGTCTTTATAACATAAAAATCCCTTTAGCCTTAAATACACAGACAGGACAAACCCCATGTAAACATTTAGTATTTTAAATCCTATACCGCAGCGTAAACGATGAGTTTCAATATACCCCCTTATCTATTAAGATGAAAGAGACAAGTGCAGTCCGGCGAAGCAGCGTCAGGTTCATCTCAGACTCTCTCCACGCACATGGCGATGCCCATTCCTCCTCCGATGCACAGGGATGCCACTCCTTTTCGGCCTCCTGTCCTCTGCAGGTTGTGCAGCAGCGTCACCAGCACTCTGCAGCCGGACGTTCCAATGGGATGACCCAGAGAAATGGCACCGCCGGTCACATTCACCTGAGGGATGGACAAGTGGTAGCGATAGGAGTGAGGAAACAAAGTAACTGGAAATCAGGAGGTCACAGAGGAAAGGCATCCAAAGCTCTCTGATGCAGAAAAATGTAAGAACCGATTTATATGGGTTAAGATTCCACTTAGATTTCATGTATTTTCCCTTAAGATTGAAAGACCAGTCATTCTGAAGTAATATCAGTGTTTCCATGTATAGGATAACGTGTCTATTCTTGACTTTGTTTCTCTTCCTGTTAAGTAGGAAGACAACTTTAAATTTAAATCTCAAAACAACAACGTGATAAAATGTGAGAGAAGACCGTGTTCAAACCTCTGCTCAGTTTCCAACACAAAAAGAAAACAAAATTGTGAATCTGTTATAAAACCAAAGTCTTAATAAATTCCTTTACAAAATGTCATTTCAATCTGTCCTTTATAACGTCTTTGGCACAGGTACTTGCCTTGTCTGCATTCAGACCAAGCTCTTTGACCACAGCCACAGACTGGGCAGCAAACGCTTCATTGATCTCAAATAAGTCCACTTGGTCCAGCTGCCAGCCTGCTTTCTCAACCTGTCACAACAACATCATAATACATGAAAAAATACACGGCACATGTGAGAATTCTTCTCATGTCGCGTTACACGGACGTGCTGTTGCTAAATACTCACCGCTTTCCTGATGGCCGGTATGGGGCCAGCTCCCATGACAGATGGGTCAAGACCAGCTTGAGCCCATGACACAATTTTGGCCATTGGTTTGATGCCACGCCTCTCAGCCTCGGACTGGCTCATTAAGACAGTTGCAGCTGCTCCGTCATTTATACCTAGAAGATTTAAAAAAACAAAAAACAAATCTTAGTTTTAATTATGAATACAAGTCTTTGGCCGACATCTTCGTGAAGATTGTAGATTGTGCGAACCTGAGGCGTTTCCAGCTGTGACGGTGCCACTGCTGTCCTTGATGAAGCAGGTTCTGAGTTTGGACATGCTGTCCATGTTGCTGCCGTGACGAGGGAACTCGTCCACCTTCACCTCCACTGGACCTAAGCGGGAAAAAGAAAATTGATATAGCGCATACAAACTGAATTAAATAAATGGAAAAACTTATCGCTTTATGAAAAACTTCTTGCCTTTTCTGGAAGGCACTGCGACGGGGACGATCTCCTGATCAAAGTGTCCCGCTTTCTGTGCAGTCTCCGTCTTGTTCTGGGACTGGACGGCGAAGCGGTCCTGCTCCTCTCGACTGACGCCCCACTGCTTCGCCACATTCTCCGCTGAGGAAATCCATAAATATTAATATCAGTCACCACAGAACATGAACCAGTGGGTTGGTGTTGTGGGAAAAAATACTTGAACTGATGAAACTGACCTGTGATGCCCATGTGGTAGCCATGAAAAGCATCTGTCAGCCCGTCCGTCACCATGGAGTCCTGCAGGGAGGCGTCGCCCATCTTCACTCCCGTTCTCATTTGCAGTGTATGAGGAGCCTGAGGCGTCAACGGAAAACAGGTCAAATCATTTCGTCCTCAGCAATAGGATTTTTTTTTAATGCTTTACTGAAAATTGTGATTTTTTTTTATTTTTTTTTAGGTAAGGATACCACTTTAAACACCTAATGTTTTGTATATACAACCACACAACACATTAATCTGTACCAAACTCCCATTTTGAAGCCTTGACATTGGTGATATGACCAGCACCATGTAGACGTTTCGCAAATCGAAGTTCTCTGACATTGTCTGCAAACAGGAGCTGTGTCCACTCATATTTTACATTTATTTTCTTGTAAACTGAAACATACTTTACACAATTGACAAGCTATTACTTCCAGGAGGAGGAAGACTACTTCAATTCATATAGAGTATATACAGTCTTTGACAAATATTTAACAACAGACTGCATTTGATCTTTCATGAGAATATAAAATGATGAATCTGTTCAGACTTTAAATCTTGGATTTTGGTACTTAAATAGTTTTTTTCAGTGATAAAAGCACATCTCCTCAATACGTATAAACTGATTTTTCTCCACCTGCTTTCACATCAAACCAGCTTCTGTTCACATCACATCAAACCTACCCTGCTCATGCTCTCCATGCCTCCCGCCACCACCACAGAGGCATCTCCAACCTGGATGGACTGAGCTCCCAGACACACAGACTTCAGCCCAGAGCCACACACCATCTGGCAGCTCCACGCAGGAACAAGGTAGGGAATACCTGCTGCGACGCTGGCCTGACGCGCTGGGTTCTGCCCATGACCTGCAGAAAAGATAAACACAGCCGAGAGAGAAACTCGATTAGAGTCAAATCACGCTGTCACAAATGTGAATACAAGAGGCCTTTTTATCTACCTGCTGTTAAGACGTGTCCCATGATAACCTCAGAAACCTCCTCTGGCTTCACATTGGCCCGCTTCAGAACGTCCTTGATCACCACCGAGCACAGGTCATGCACAGGCACCGAGGACAGAGCGCCGTTCAAACACCCTGTGTAAGAATGTGGAGATTAGTTAAAAACAACCCGAGTCATTTGATTCTTAATATGTGTTAAGCAGGTGCAAGTTATAAGAAAAGAAAACATACAGATATTCACATTTAAGAAGTAAAAAACAACAACATTTAAATCAATTATCAAAATAGTTGACGATTAATTTTGTACTCAATTAATTGAATAATCGTAGCAGCCCTATTTCAGGTTAATATTTTGTTTATTATAATATAAATATAGTTCACAGGAAAAAATACTTAGTTCTCTTTAAAACTACTACTTATTTATAGAGAATTTGAAAAAAATATATGAACACAATCTATATTAATGTGCAGCTTTGAAGTTATTAGAAGAAATGTGAGGAAATATAAAACCTATAGATGTAGCCTAAAAATAAGTGTAAATCATTTCAAGAGATCAAATAATATTTTTTAATTTTTTCCAGATAATTATGATTTCATTTGCATGCATGTTAAACTGAAAACCACCGCCAAATAATTAGGTTTTATCAATATTATTAATAATAAATATGGTAATTTTATCGATAACTCCTTATCAATAACGTGTCTCATGCTGAGTCTCAGCAGCCAATCGCGTGAGGCTCGTCCGTCATGGGACTATGACCAAGCAGCCAATCAACGTCGCCGAAACTCACCGGATACAGGAGCGAACCAATCAGAGCGCTGCACCACTCGGCGTATACTCGATTCAATGACAGGGACCACTTAACTTAATTAATACCCACACACGACACAAAATGCAGGTCGTGTGAAACAAACAAGTGAACGTTTAAGACGTTTGAGGGACAGGAGCAATAATTAAGTGCAGCTGCCGTCAAAAAAAGAGCTAATGACACAGCTGCAAAGTGCTCTTAATTAATGAGAGAGAGCAGCTTCAGGAGAGTCAGGCTTTACCGATTGGTGTCCGCGCAGCAGAGACGATAACGACAGGCTCGGTGTTCATGGTGAAGGCTGAGGTTTGGAGTTTGAGGCGCTGTTGTTCCTGTTCGTGTCTGTCCACACACTGAACTCTGGTCTGTTGACACTGCCTGTGTCTGTCTGTGTGTCTCTGTCTGACACCGCGGGCTGCACCGGTTGATGACGAGGAAACGCTGACTCGAGGAAAAGTACCACAGCGCCACCGTGTGTCGTGGAGGACGCACTTATTTATTCAATTCAATTCAATTAAATTTTATTTTATTTGTATAGCGCCAAATCATAACATACATTATCTCAAGGCACTGTGCAAAGCTTGTAATTATATACACGAATACTGTATAGCAGTCAATTTATGTACAGTATTTTCATACACATATTCTTACATTTTACTATAATTGTTGATTCGTGTCCATGGTGTAATTTTGTTATAATTGATTCTTTTGCCAGCATAACTTTAATCTGTGTAGCAACATTGCTGGTACAAAAACAGCTTTATTTATTCATTTATTTTTTTTAACAAATCTTTCAAAAGTGTGTTTAATGCTAAAAATGTTATTTATTTGGCAAATGACAAACTGAATTCACCTTTTCATACCCAAATGTCAGAATTTAATCAAGCATCACATTCAACCAATAAAACTAACATTTTTGTTTAGGAATACAAGTAAATTTGAGCTATGTTTTAGCTTTAAAAATACCTGAAAGAGCTTCTACATACTGGTGTATTGACCATTACAGAAATGATTTATTTTGATTGTTACCAATGCTGTTAATTTAGGGCAGAATTTGTGAATTACTACATTTTAATACCAGTGTTGTTGCTTAATAATAATATAATGGATTTCACTCAATAGTATTAAAATTCTTTATTGGTATTTGGTCAGTACATGAAAAGGACTGAAGTCAGAATAATATGAACATCGCATATAAACTACTCACAATTGAACAGAGTCTTTTGAACAGAATATTTTTGCCAATGAAAAATTAAAATTGTATTTAAAAAACAAAATCAAAAAAAAAAAAAACAGGCCAACATCTAAAAATGACCTTGAATATTTCAAAGCTCCTGTGTTTTTAAATGACTTTACTGACTTTTGACGATGAGTTACAACACCAGATGCCCTATTTCAGTGTCAAGAGCTCAAACTAGATCATGGACGTGCTCAAATAAACAGCAGAATGAAACACACTAGTTTTAAATCAGAAACCCACACGATTCAATCTAATATTAACCCTGTCCTGTAATATCCCCTGCTTAGTAACACAAATGTGAAAGAGGCATCACAATAGGCAAAGGGGAGGAGAGTGAAAACAAAATGTGTTGGACAGCAGTGCTGTGTTACCGACTATGCATTTGTTGCCTTGTTTGCATGTTGTATAAAAAAGGAAGAAAAAAAAAAAGAAGGGAAACGACAGTACACGTCAAGGTACATTACAAAACTGCACTGTCGCTCGTGCTAGCGTCCAGGCCGTTCTGTGCATGCCTTGACCCTGTAGTCCTCGTGCCCTTGGTCACCATGGCAGTCTTGTCCTCGTGGGGGTCGGTGGTGGAGTCTGTGTCATTCGAATGCTGAGTCAATGAAGTCTCGCTGCCTGTCGGAGAGTCCACGCTCTCGTATCCTGCGCTCAGCTGGCTCCCGAAACCCACAGGTCCTCCACCTCTCCCAGCGGCAGTCTGATTCCCCAACGCCTCTTCGGAGAGGTTGGACAGTTTGGTCTCTGCTTCACCCGGACTGGAGACCATGGGGGACATGGGGAAGTCTTCCTCAGTGCTGCTGACCTCTCGGTACAGACTGGGTGTAGTGGTCTCGCTCCTCTGGGATGAGTTGCCATTACTTGGTCCATTGGAGACTCTCCCATAGTCTTTGCCCACATCAGAGGGTGCACCGGTCTGCTCGGGCTGGGTGGACGGTTCGGTGGATGAGCTGGATGCTGTGGGTGAAGTCCTGCTGGGTCCGGCCACAGCGCCAGGAGTGTGAGACACCTGCTGTCGGGTATCTTTTAACTGCTGCTGCAGGACCAGAATGGTGCTCTGCATTCCTTCCACCTCCTCGTCTAGCTGGATGATAAAGTCATTCAGCTCTGGGAAGGAGTGATGAAGATCAGGAAGACGGTCAAAAAAATAGAGCGACAGTAAATATACATGTGATCTGCAATCATGTAAAAGTGGAGGATGGATGTAGGACATGTTCTCACCGTCTTGACTGCTCTTGAGCTCCTCACTGTACTTCTTCTGCAGGGCCAACTCAGCCTCCAGCTGGGCAATGCGTCCCTGGGACAGCTGCCTCCCCAGCTCCTGGTTCTCCTGAATCAGCATCCGACACTTGGCCATCAGTTTCTTCCCCGTCTGGCTGTAAGGGAAACAAGTCTCACATCACACAGTGAACCAAGAGACAAAAACAACAGGCAGACATAAACCGTCTGACCCAATGTCCATGTTTCCAAGGGTCGACAGAATCCCTTCAACCGGGCCGTGCCCAAATGACTCGAGTCACAGCACACTTTGCATTATGTCCAATAGACTCCAATGGAATACATAATAATTACCAACAGACACAAAGCAAATACAAATAAATTAAAATTATAAGTCCAAACTGACTTATATCTCTGACTTAAATTTGGATGATAAATAATTCTTCCTTACTTGACTCAAAAAACAAACAAGCAACCTAGACCCAATGAAGCTAAAACACCTGTTTTTGCACGCTAACTCACCATATTGCACAATGAAGAAAAGTGAGCACTTAAAAAAAGGTTAACAGTAGCAATTCTCTTACCGACTACACGACTGAGTGTGGAGAACAAGCATGATGATGCATATAAACAGAGTAATGGCAGAGTGGTAATATCATAAAAGCCTATACCCTCAACTGTGTAATGGAAAAAAGAAAAAAAATCCACTGCCTGACCAGACAATGGTTTTGTGCAATCACCACTTAAAATACAGTAGAGCATGAGTTTCAACAGTAAAACCAAATGTCTCAAACTTTACAACAGGTCAGGGAATCCTCTGATCGTCCAGCATGCCTGTTTTTTTTCTTCTTTTTTTTTTTACATTAGCAATTTTTATGATCATGCTTTTACCCGTACAACTCACAACCACACTATAGTTGACTGCCATCGATAAATGCCTGTTTTAAAGTCATCAGGACACCAACATATTACCAATAATGGTTAACTATTTAGCAGCTGAAACCACACGTCATAAGTTCTTTTAAACTAGTTCAAAACCATGTACGTTACTGGAAATATTGCGTGAATGCACCACATATCTTTAGTCAGTTGCATGCAAATTATCAAAGCCATTAATTTATCGTAGATGATTGACAGAGATGTGTCAACAGGCTGCATATACACTACCAGCTCAAATCGCACTGCCACAGTTGTCAAATATCTGAATATAAATTTGCTTTTAGAAAAAAAGTTCCCGATTTAACTGTGTGCTCTTACTGTGAAAGTGGTGGCATTAGATCTAAAAGGGAAAAGTTCAACCTACTGTATATGTAAATGTCTGAGGGAGAAAATTTGCAAGATCAGTCACAAATAAACACAGAGGTACAATAAATACATTCTCGTCAACTCGTAACATGTTCAAGACATTTGCATTCACAACTTCAGAACAAGACTGAGTTCACCTACAGCAGTGTGTTTCACTGTGCGTCCAAAAAAAAACATATTAGTGCAAACCTTTAAACACATCTAAACAGTCAAAGCCAATCATGCGTCACACACACACACACACACACTGCAGTAAGTGTTTGTTTCAGAGAAACAAGAGGAATAAATCAAATGCAAAATGAAAAGAAACAAGTCACAAAATAAAACATGTAAATACACTCTACCGTGAGCGGGGCCCATGTTCAAAGACACAGGCAACTGCACTTGCATGCCCGAACCACAGTCCCCCTGTGGACCAAGGATCTGGCTCCGCCACAGTCTCAACATCATTTCTAGCGGCTCTTCCCCACAAAGTCTTACTTTTAAATCCTAGAACTTTCCTTAAGTTTACTGCAATGTGTCTAGACTGTCCACAAAGTCTTTACGATTCTCAGGCAGACTAGCAGGTATGTGTGTGGTGTAATCCACAGTTTAAACGTCTTTTTAAACCAAGTATGGGAATTGTCTTTAAAATGTTCAATTGCTGTTTTAGGCTAGGGAGGCTCCCTGCCTGACACAACCTCCACCATAACCCCCCTATTTAATGTATGAACTGTCTGAGGGGGTGAGGAGGGCATATCCGTGTTGGGAAGTGAGTGACCACCTCTTCAGGAACAGTCCGGACTCCTTCAGGCCCTTGGACGATGAGGGGATACGAGGGGAGAGAGAGAGCTGAAACACAAGTGTCACCTGACCATACTGTCTTTTCACGTTAGATTATGTGATATGTAGCTGGCACAGTGCAAGAGTACAAAAAGAGTTTTGTGTTTGCAGTGACTGGCTTTCTGTCAAGTCTGAGTCTTGTGGCGAGTACAGCATGTATCAGCCTTCCCCCCCACCATTGTTCCTGCATGCCTGCAGTGAGAGTGAGGGTGGGGGGCGTGAGGAAGTCTTGACTTTTTTTTGAGGGGGAGTTATTTTGATTGTCTTTACCTATCAGGTGTAAATTTCCAGGCACTCAGTTCATTTTGGGCCTGCTCCAGTTTGTCTTTAGTCTGTTCCAGTTCAGCCTTCATTTTGAGGAAAAACAAGTTGATGGCTGGGTCCACCATGGATGACCGCAGTTGGGCTGCACTCGGCTGCTGGACTTGCTTGAGGTACTGGATCTGGGTCTGCAGGACAAAACAAACATGGGTAAGTGATCAGTTAATTATTCAATATTTCTACTGACCTTTTGACTAGTACTTTAGCTTGACCTGTGCCCAAAAATCAGATGAACCAGAATATTACGTTACTAAAATAAAACTGTTATATGTAAGGCCAACTCTGATAGGTTTTCAATAGTATGATCAGTTATGACTATGATCTGGGGCTGAATTTAGGTCATTTCAAAATTAAAACTTTAACAAGTGATCTACAATTAGGTCAAAACATCAAAAAAGTTGCATTTGTGGACACACACACAAACGAAGACCAGGAACAAGCAGATAAATTCATAGCTGCATCATTAAACATAAAGGCGCCTATCAAAGATAGTGATGTCTACCTCTAGATTTTACTAAACTGATTTGAATATATCCACACGAAGCAAACAATGCAACTAATATGCCTCAAAACAACAAGTTCAGGCAGTTTAGTCACTGACAGTCTCCTGCCACTTCAAGAAAAATCACAACTAGATTTTAGAGCCTGGCAGGAGTGGAGGTCACTAGTGCTGCTGCTCACAGGAATGACACATGCTGCCATAAAGCCAAACAAAGATCCAGTGAGCTGTCAGTCTAATAACAGCAAGACATCAATGAATGTGAGGTACAGTGCAGTTGCTTACATGAGGTCAGTTAATCAATGAATTGCCTGACACTGGTTTCTTCCATTTCAGATATACACCTGCTACATTAACCAGTTAATCACTGTGTCCTGTGCCTTTTGCAGTTACTTACATGATACATTCTAAGCTTCTTCTTTCTTTCTTTTTTTTTGTTTAAAAATATGATCATTTATAATTTGTCTACAGTGGCATTAAACCCACATTCAGAGATTAAAACAACAGGCAAAGGTTAACTGGGCTAGAAAGTAACAACGTGTAATATATTTCAGTTATTCACAGAGGATTACAAAGGCCAGAGCATCAGTAACTTGAGGAGAAAAGTTCAGTCATTCCATGGGGGGTACAGAGTGCACAACACCTCTCTCAGAAGCACTGACTGTTAAATTACAAGGCACACCGTTGAGTTAAAAACCTGTAGAGGTGAATAAGAATCAGAGCCCCCCCCATATTAATATCCAAAACATTGAGATGGCAGATGAATACATATACGTACTGTGCACTCTTGCATTTCCTGCTCCTTGGTAGCGAGTCGCATGACCAAGATGTTCTCCCGGCGTGCAGACTCCTGCTGCTGCTGCTTGAGCTTTTCCTCTGACTCCTTCAACCCGGGCACATCATTGGCTGAGACGATGAAGGGAGGCAGAGAAGTAAACATGTCATGATTAAAAGACAATACAAAGACACAATTTGTCTAGTACAGTGCAAATCGGCCTCTAAAGAGTAGGGGTGGCTTACTACCACTGTCGCACTCAATACTGATATTAGTCCAATGCTGTTATTAATAACAGTTGTGCTGGTGCATGTTCAGCCTAACAATAACAAGCTATTTGAACAACACAATGCTCCAATAGCACCAACTCATGCAAGCGTTATAGCATGTATTAAAAGAAGCAATTAAGTGATACTTGATCAGGCGTTGGACTAATGCAGAGTATCGGTTTAGCTCATTCCCAAACAAGAAGTCTGACAAGGGAAACCATGTTGATATTGCATTAGATTACTTGTATAACAGCAGATGTACTTACAGCATAGCTCTGTATATTTTGATTCCAGGGCCTGGACATAGGCGTCGTGCTGTTTCCATCTAAGTGGTGCAGAACATTTGTAAACATTAAATGCTCAACAGATCAAATTCCCCCACAATGTAATGAATGTCCAGGTACAGAAGTGTGATCTACCTTGTACACAGCTCCTCTCTTGTCAGGGTCTTCATGTCAGACTCACTGAGGCGAACCTGTATGAGAAGAAAACCAGGAAACTTGTTTAACAACGGCACCCTTCATGAAAGTCTTATTTTAAACACAATTCAACAATGGGAGAGAAAAAAAGAAAGAAACCCACCTTCTTGGGGAGAGGTTCCTCGTTGGTCATTGTGATATCTTGGAAAAAGAAAGGAAGAAAAACATCATTTAAGTCGAGTGTTAAATAGACAGCATTTTTATTTTACTGCTGCGCTAGAACTGTTGGTCCACGCGCAGAGAAATACGACCTGTTATGACAGCTTCGCTAAACTGCAAAACAACAACATATGCTGTAGTTTCAAACAAATGAGGGTAACTGTGCACAATAACTAGGTGAACTACACGTCCGCCCAAATAAAATCACTATCACCTGTATATAAAAGCTATCGAGCCTTACGTGTTGGCTGGTGAGGCCGGCAACGATGGGATTTCAAGGGATATTTAAAATACGCTAACTACGGATTAACCGTCGGCTGCGATCAACATACAACATCCGCTTGCAAAATGAACAGGGGCGATGAAACTAAGTTTTGAGCCGGTGTGTTTCTCTCGTGTTCAGCATGACAGCGTGAAATTCTTGGCTCTGTTTTCCGCTCCTTTTTATCACAAAATGGCGGTGAAGGAAATGACTCCCTCCCTTGCGCTCCTTTTCCTGAAAGTAGCGGGCAGTAAGCTGCAGATGTAGGGCCTTCGACCGACGAAAACGCTCACCTGACCCGTTTCTCTCGATGATTATGGGACCCCCTTCGCTTCAACGGCTTTCTAAGACGCAAAATTGCAACTCAATCCAAAAATGTTGCCGTGAATTTATATGTGGCTGCCTCGTTTCGACGTTGTGACCATCATCTTCCTCACCGTGGGTAGGACAGAATGGCTGTAGCTGTTGCTCGCTGCTGCTGCAGAGTGCGAGCGAACAAAGATTAGAGACTGTAGACAGACCACTCACACGGCGGCGATTTCCGGATTCCAGAATGAGACATCAAAGGACCATGCTCCTGGAATAATTGTTGTAAGTAACTTTAATAATTCAGTTATTTATGATGTATTGTCTTTTTCCATGCATCATGACTTAATATTTATAATATAATTTATAATAATAATATATTATAAATAATATTTCATTTTCTAATGCAATGTTTTCTTTTCTTCGATTCCTCCTTGAGAGATGTCTAACTGAAACAATTAATCAATGACAATTTATCAGCGTATGATGACTGTGATTATTAATTACGTTTCTATCTAGTAGTCAGCATCTCTACTGTCGATATTTGCTTATATTTCATGCTATATACAGCTAGCGTTTGATTTTGGACTGTTCTCGCTGGTTCAAGTCGTGAGTGATTCATTTGCCCCATAATAGACGATCTCTGGCATTGCTTCCGATATGGTAGAAGAAATGGTCACGTGATTCTTTGCTGCTACTTTAAAAGCTAAATTGTGCAAGCTGTATAAACGTATAATTTTGTGACCATGTGTCGTTGCATTGATTTATGTTATTATTATATATTTATCGTACCCTCACACAATGCATTTAAAATCAATAGTGTGTTTTTAAAGCCCTTTAAAATACTGTTTTTATTTGTTTGTTTTTGACGCAACTACAATAACCTACTGCTCACATGGGGTAGCATGGGACGTAAGATCATTTCCACAAAGGCCTCGGAACGAAAGCCATCCAAAAGCGTGTGTTGAGTAACGTTACATGTGAGAGAGGGGTGAAACATGTAAATAGATATTTTTAAATGTGCGTTGGAAAATGTACCTTCTTTGATAATTTCATTAGAATTGCAAATATAAACGATACATGATTACCCCTGAGTGGCGCCGTGCCTTCAGTTGTCGCACCTGTTGTTTGTCAAATTCCTGCACTGTCCTGAACACCCCCTGTTCGACGATAATGGTACGGTCGAAGCCCCGTCAAGTTGAACACCCTCTTGTCAAGGGCAGTTTTCAGTTGGTGGTGTGTGTTTTTTCTGAGACTGTGGGCTTAGTTACGAATATGCTCTCAAGAGTTGGCCAGATACGCAGGTAAAATTGGCGTCAACATAACAACTCGTGGCATTACTTGTGTTCAGAGTGCACAGTGAGTAAGGACAGCTTCTCCTGCGAGGATATGTCGTTCATGAACTTGAGACCGGTGTTTATTCAGCGCTAACAGTTAGCCAGGCATGATGCTAACTTGTATCACCAGCTCAGCTTGGTTAGCATGTGGCACACAGTATAAAACCTGTTGTTAAATGAACGCTTAACCATGTGTTCACGGGCGTCTCTGTGGGGATGTTGACTGAGTTTTTGTAGCGTTTTGACACTCGCTTTCATACATTGCTGACAAACAACCATGACTACATATACACATTAGATATTTAGGCCACTTCCAGGCAGTTGCACTAGCTCAACAAACGTGTGCAAGTTGTATCTGTGCCAGGTTAACATTGACCCCTTATAATGTCACTTACCATTGAAAGCTGAAAACTTTGTGCCTTGGTCACGTAAAACCTACATGTGGGAATGGTGTGTCTGGTAAACTGTGCCCCTGACCGTTTTCCGCAGGTGTGCAGCCAGCCTCAGCCAAACTTTAACCCAGGTAACTGCAGCGAGGCACAAGCACACACTGCCTGACCTGACCTACGACTATGGTGCCCTGGAGCCCCACGTCAGTGCTGAGATAATGCAGCTGCACCACAGCAAGCACCACGCCACATACGTTAACAACCTCAACGTTACAGAGGAGAAGTATCAAGAGGCCCTGGCAAAGGGTACAAAGGCAAAATTGTATTAGTTCATGAGCTAAATTCCACTGTTTGTCCTGACTTCATCGTATTCACCTGAGTGTCATTTGTATTGTGTTTCAGGTGACGTGACTGCACAAGTTTCCCTCCAGCCAGCTCTTAGGTTTAATGGAGGAGGCCACATTAACCACACTATCTTTTGGACAAACCTTTCTCCAAATGGTGGAGGCGAGCCACAGGGTAAGGTGGAAGCATATCTAAGATGTTGTGTTTTTTTCCGAGATTGTGTTACTCTGTTATTCTTCTTCCCCTCTTACCACTCTAAAAAATATCCAGACTATTCAACCACATTTACATAAATTAACTTAAAAATAAACTTTTTGTATCACAAAAATTTAACTATTGTATTTGCTTATGGAACCACTCCATCCAGGTAACATAAAAAATGAAAAAACATATATGAAAATACTTAAAATGCCTCTTCCTTTTGATGTATAGTCCCTAATAATAGTATTTGTCTGTCTCGCATCCTGTAGGGGAGCTAATGGAAGCCATCAATCGTGACTTTGGCTCCTTCCAGAAGATGAAAGAGAAAATGTCTGCTGCCACTGTAGCAGTGCAGGGTTCAGGCTGGGGCTGGCTGGGCTTTGAGAAGGAGAGTGGAAGACTTCGCATTGCTGCCTGTGCTAACCAGGATCCTCTGCAAGGGACAACAGGTTAGGAAAACAACAACAAGAGCAAGATAAAATAAACAAACACTTATTGTCACAGATGAAATGGAATTTTTTACTTTTTTTTTCTGACCCTCAGGTCTCATCCCTCTTCTTGGCATTGATGTATGGGAGCATGCTTACTACCTTCAATACAAAAATGTGCGCCCGGACTATGTCAAAGCTATGTGGAATATAATCAACTGGGAGAATGTGAGTGAGCGTCTTCAGACTGCCAAAAAGTAAAATCTCAAGCTCGCACCTCCCCAACAACTCACTTTGATCGGGACCTCCTGGATCAATCAGTCATTGCAAAGCGTTCTGTTTTTCATTGCTTGGAAATATTTGTGGTGGTGATTTTGGATTTCAGCCATTCGTTCTCTCCCATTAAGGTTTAGAAACTACATAAAAATAGCTATCTTTTCTGATGAGGCTACGCTTCTGTCAATCACACCCAAATAACTGCTGTCATACTAGTTGTCAGATGGCCAGAGTGTGTATTCCGTAAGCTCTATCAGTGTCAGACAGTTCTCCATGTGTTGGATGTGCAATAATAAAATCATAGGATTTCAGCTGTGCAAGTCTAATTTCTTAATTTTTCACTGAACTCTGTATTTGCAATAGTCCTGCACGTCTAAGATGTTTAAGTTATTGATAAGAGAATGAAACGCAAATAACAGGGTTGTATGTACAACAGTGACCAACACAGTTCATTTGATTGAGATCATGGGATTGTTTATGTTTTTTTTAATGCATGTTGAAGGATAATGCAGTACGCTAATTTTTCAGCTGTATTTCACTTTCACTTCAAATAGTTTAGCTTTACTTCTCAGCCTTTATCTGTCACATGATTTTTATCAACAACACTTAAAATAAAGACTTTCTTTTTTCAGAACTATGGGCCAACTTGGTTTTGGTCCAATCAAAACATTTAAACCTCTGAAAGAGTCTTACTGATAAAGCAGGAATTCAGCATGAAAGCTGTCTGAAGTACACGCAGTATGTCAGTCGAGGTAAATCTGATTATTTAAACCTCCTGAACTTGGTGTAGCAAAAGAAATCAGACTTCTCACAGTATGACCAAAAGAGGGCAGTGTTTCCTAAGGTGACGTTCACTGAGTTGTGTGTATACTTTTTGCACTGGAATCACAAAAGTATAAAAGTTGTAGCCATGGCACCAACACAGACTTCATTATTAAAGTTAGTTAATTTGATCAAGCATGCGTCATGCTCTCAGTGAGTAAGTTAGAATTTTTTACCTTCAGAATAACACAAGGGACGTGTTTAATGTATTTACACAAATAGCTTTTAGTTGCTTTTCCTCATGTTCTCATCAGTGATTAGAACTGGCGTTTCCACTTTGTTGGTGGGAAAGTTACACAGGGTCCGTCTCTTCTCCTGGAGGTGGTGTCGTGATGGAGCGATGAACTTGTTTTTCTTGGACACTGACACATGGTAACCAGAATCTATTCTTGACAATGGAACCAGTCCTCTTTTTTTGTTTATGTTGAGTTGTGTGTCAATGCGATTGGACAGGCTAACAGAATGAAGCTACTGAAGAAGTCATTAAAAATAAAAACATGTCATTTTAAAATGATCACATATTAGCACGGCGCGATTGTTATGAAAGAGATATTGATTCATAAATCTGACCCACAGGCATTTTGGGACATTGCCATGTGAAAGCCATTGATGTGGCAGAAAGGCGGTGGGAGCAGACAAACCAATGACAGCTGACATCCGACAGCTTTTGGGGAAAAAAAAAAAGAAAAAGTTATTCACATTTATCCAGGCTGTAAATACAATTCCACAAACCTGAAGTAAATTCATTTGGGAGACATTACCAACCTGTAGTCTTGCCACTTATAAGCTAATGGTTTGTATAAATGTGGTCTACTTTTGCTGTGTAAAAGTTTGGGGTTGCCAAAACTTATTTTCCTCTTCCACAACTCATAAAAAAGATGGAACTTACTCAGGATAGAGTTTCTTTAACTTCTGGATGGGGAGAGGGGAAAATATTGGGGAAATGTCTCAGTCATTTAGTTTAACTCTCCCTGGATCCCGAATTTCTTCTTTCTCCCCTTTTGTCAAACTATTAAATTTAAACAGCGACAGAGGCCTATTTTCTTGCATACATTTCTGAATTATATGCGCACATATTTTCAGTTTTGTGCCCAAATGCATTTGTAGTTTCCATCAAGCACTTAAAAGAATGTCCAGCCAGTTGATTATGAGCACATGTGACACATGTTTTAATGTGGTGACCATTGTAAGTAATAAGCTTCAAACTTTTTTCTCTTTTTTTCCTCACTTTTGCTCAGTGTTCTTCAAACGCACATGCTTCGTCAGAAATACGATCTCCATCGGCGGTGCGGTTTGTCCATGGATGCACACAAGAATGCTGTGAGCCTCACATGTGGCTTTGTTTCACATCCTTTGTTTTCATTGTCCGTACATAAGTGGTGAAAGTGCACATTTATGCTATTGATATACTTCATTTTGTTTTTCACTGGGGCAAATTGTGGTCTGGATGTTTGCCCCACATTTGAGTGATAACTAGGGTGGCTTAAGAGTTAAGAGCACAATCATGATTCAAAAAAGTGACTTTGCAAAAGGATTTTCTGAGTCTATTACAAAATGGTTGAATTCTTATGGTTAAGTGGTTGACATATCTAATACTGCCCAACTCAATATAACACAATTGGGTGATATCCCTACTCATTCATGTTGAATGAGTTCAATATTCTTGAATGAGAAGCAGTGTTTTGCCTGCTTTAGTCTCTTTAGCGTTGAAGGGAAGCTGGAGCCAATTCCAGCTGACACGCGGTGAAAGGCAAGGCACACTCTTGACAGATCACTGAAAGATCAATATTCGCCATTGGCCTCTGCACCTACAGTCCAAGGCATGCATGGTTGTAATAGGACTCTGCAGGTTGTGATCTTCAATCTCTCCTCTGCCTCCCCATCCCCTGCAGCATTGCCATCATGTCAGTCTGACCTCCGCCCTGCAAAGACGTCCCACGTTGTTCCCTGGCGTAAACTGCCCGTGATGTTTGAACATTAGCTGACGTCGTCAGGTTTGGACTGGACAGGGAAGCCATTAGGAAAGCGTTAACAATGAGGAGGTAAAAAATGTCCAACATTTGTTGTCCTTTGTTCCTTGCAGACTGGGCGATGGAGCAGAATTTGGGCCACCAGCTTGGAGTGTGTGAAATTGAATTGGCTTGCCATGGCTGCTGAAAAGACCAAGCAGACAGAGAAGTGTCCTCAGGGTCTTGAATAATGTATAGGTGTATACAGCATATTTCATCATCTCAGTAGGCTTTGTTCTCTACTGTCGATGTTGGTGTTTATTTTGAACGATTGAAACATTACTCCACCTGAAAATCCCTTTCCCAGGAAAGCACGTGCTTTAAAGAAAAGAGAGGATAAGATTGTTTGAGCAAAAAGGCGTAACCGTGTCTGGTCTTGGTTATGTAACAGTCACTTGCACCAGTCGGCCTGAAGGCAGCAGAGTGAGATATATATAAAAAAAAGTTAGCCTGGGGTCATTTGGGTTTGTGTGGGATTGATCCAAGCTTGACAAATCCACATGGAGATCCCTGTCTTCTCTCTCTCTTATTTTTTTTTTTTTTTTTTTATAAAAATCTTTTCTTACTGCCAAATATAGCTCATACATGGATATAAACTTACAACTAAAAGTGCTGTATCCATAAAATGAACAGCATTTGCATCAGTCAGTGAATACTTTTATAGGCTTGTGACTTTTTCTTAGTGGAGCAGGTTAAACTGACCACAACAAAAAAGCCTTATAATCCCAGCACCTTGTTCAAAAGTTGGAAATTATTTCTTTGCCTGTCTTTTCTCTTTCCATAGCGATATTTTTAAAGAGGCCTCCTCCATTTCTGTGTTATTCATCTTGGCACTGAAGCCTGTTGGATTTTGATTCAATAATCCCATTGGATTTAATCAAGCTAGCGGATATGGTTTTCTGTCAAAACCTGGCTGTCGTCTCTCATCCTTTTCTGAGAGTCAGCACTCTGGTGATCTTCTTTGGCGGGGCACAAAACGTGGAGAGGAACTGGAGGATTCCCAAAGACTATAGCATTGTCATGCAATAAGATGCTTTCATGTGCAGCAGACTTGACTTCTGTCAAGGATGGCGCTGCGCCCGCTGCACACTGTTCCCACAAGTGGTCCTATTTGAATCCTTTATCCCCCTCTCTAGGTGGTCTCTCGCAGCAATGAACTTCCATAAACACAATCAAAACAAGCCTCTGTCATTTCTCCAGGTATTTTACAAAAGTGCTTGAAGATAGACAGTAGCCTCGCAGACGGAGCCAAAGTCGACATTGAATCATTCATTGTACACTTGAAGGGATTCTCCTGCTGTTTTACTGAAATACAAACAACAACCACAGTGCAGTGATTATTGCTGAATGGTGGGGCGGTGTCGGCTCTGATAGACGGGAGGAAAACATTGATCAACAGTTTATGTAAGGACAGATTTTTAGGTTTTTCTTCAGTCAAACAGAAACTGACCTGTTTCTCCGTCTTTACAGGGTGACCAAGCAACAGGAATGTGTAGATATGCTGTGACTTCTTTCAGCAAAGACCAACGTGCCAACGTGATGCAGACACGACAACGCTACAAGCTGGACCGCATTTGTGGAGATTTTTTAAAGAGGTAATTTCAATGTGTATAAAATAGTGAAAATGTTTCCATGACTACAAAATATTGAATCCCATGTAAAGTAATGAAAGTTGACTGTCAATGAACATATACAGCCACAACAGGAAAAGACCGTGCTGCCATTTTGGGGAAGGTAAGAATTTCCATTAGGATACCTTAAATTTATTCTACTGTGTTCAACATAAATAAATAAAAAACATGACAAAATCAGACTGGATTTACAAATATTGCAGTGACTTGGGGGCAGACATGGAGAAGGCAACTTGTTTTGGTCCAGTGAATCAGTAACTTAAACAGAATTCTTATGTTTCGGGCTTTGAACCTGACCAGTAGTATCCTGATCAACGTTGCATATTCATGAGTGCATATGAAATGGTACAAGACATAAATATTTTATTGGTACGTTGTGTACATGCCAACACATGGAGCTGCGGCTGTTACTGTGTCTGCGCTCCCCAAAAACCTGCAACAATACACGATGGAAAGCTGGCTGTGTTGTGCAGCACAAATGTTCCTACAGGGAGGTGAAATGAAGAAGAACCTTCTTATAATATATCAGCTGAAAAACAGGCGCTCTGACAGATGTGCTTGCGGGAGGATTAAGAACATAAAGTCAGCTGAAGCTTATATTCTTAAGACCGTGCATGTCCCAAACAACAAAAAGTGCAGTTACACAGCAGGCCCCTGTCTTTATGGTGGATTTGCATTCATTATATTAATTAGTCTACATCCACAATAGGGACTTCATGTGAGATAATACATCAAACGTTTTCTGGTACGCAAAGGTCCAAATTTCCCTGACGTGCTTGGAAAATGGAAGAGTTAGTGGATGAGTTGTAATTTGTTGCACACTGTACTCTTACCACTAGATGTCACTTATTCTTACATGCTGGACCTTTAATGCTCGGACATGAATATCACAGAGGGATTTCTCTCTGATGGTGAAATGTGGCAGAGGTCAGTGGATAAATTTTAACCCTTTTTTCCGCTGTGACCATTTATTAAGATTTCAGTCTGAACTAAAGTTCAAATGGTTCCTACTAGTTCAGTATGTCAACATTTAATTAATTCATTCATTCATTCATTCATTTTCCGCATCCTGACCTTAGAGGGTACCCTACAGCTGATATTGGGTAAGAGGCGGGTTAAACTCTGGACAGGTCGCCAAACTGTCACAGGACCAATATACATAAGACATAAAGACAATTTAAAGTGTCCACTCAACCGAGACACAAACCTTGTTGCTATGAAACACCTGTGCTAACCACACCATCACAGTGTGCTCCATGTGTCATCGCTTGCCTGATCAATATATTATCAGTTTGTTTGTAAAAATTGGAGCAGCATGTAAGAATGACATTGTGTTGACGTTCTCTCCAGTATCTTTACATCTCTGGTGTCCGATGATCTTGACAAATTAGAATATTTCCATAGAAGACGCATCAGCTCGTTATCTGATACCGTGATGAATGTCGGGACTCCTGGCGAATTCTTTTAACCTGAAACGCTGATCTTAACTTGCCGCATGTGTCATGTACAATGAGATCATGCTGGACAGTTCTCTGTATTTCTTTTGCAAAAAGCCGTCAGAATCCATTCATCATTCTCCTCTGTTATATTTCACTGTCAGTCTAAATACTTCTCCACATGGAAAAAACTAGGAGGAGAAACCAACATGGAAAAAATGATTGGGTCACAACTGGGGAGAAATACTCAAGGTCAAAAGCTATTGTTTTGTTTTTTCTAACTCCTGTCTACACAGTGTGGGAAAACAACTTCCATGAGGGGTCTTGATTCTCCTGCTGTGGGCCCCTTACAGACCTGAGTCCTGTCCAAAAGTTCGATTACATCACAGAAAAGTTACCAGAACGATGAAGAAAGTCTAGACGACTGCTCTTTAACATGGCTGTCAATCGATTTTTTGAAAAACTGGGAATGGCATGAAGTGCTGATTGCTTGTGGTGACGGACAGCCTGCCAGCTCAGACAGTATTTCACTGGACAGTGGTGTGCAGAGATATTTATATATATATCCTGATTTATATGTCTTACGTTTATTAACCATGCACTCATGAATTTGTTTAATATACCAAATTTGGGGAAACATCCACATGACTGAATATTAGGTCTAGATGACATCATGTGACTCCATGGGAAAAGCTTGGGTTGTGTGGAGGGCAAAGGTCAAAGCTAGAGTCAGTTATATAAGAGATAACAATGTTGAATGTGTGTGTGTGAGACTGTGTGTGAGAGGGATTTTCCATAGTCACTGCTGTGTTTTGAACCAGATGCAATATTGGCAGTCAAACTAGTAGTCGGGTAGAAAATAAGCCCTCAAAGCATTCTTCCCACTGTCCCAGCTAATTTCACACTCGCAAATGTTCTCGCTACCCATTCCTCCTTTTCATACAACCACTGATTTTCTGCTTTCAGTTTTACTCCTCCATACGGACCTCGTGTGTGACTCTGGATGAGGCACTGGCTCCGCAGGAGTTCAGAACCAATTGACTTATTACAGACAGTATTTTAAGTTTCCCTCTGTCATCTCCCTCCTCCTTCTACTACTCTGTGTCCATGTGAGGGATTCAGCATGAGTGGAAGTGTTTAGAGGCACCACGTGAGTGACTTCATCCTCACAGATGAACTACAGCATCATAGCAGCAGTCTGCTGGGGATTTCATCAACACACACACACACACACACACACACACCTAATTTCTGTTTTGACAGAGTGCACAGTTTCCATATTGCACTGACATTTGTTATTGTCTATCTGACAGATTGCACTTTTCTTTTGTTCACGTTCGCTGCTGACCTTTGTTTTAAATCATATTCACTCTGTTAACTAAATAATGACGTTCTCTAACACTTTTCTATTTTTATTTTCCCCTTATTATTTATCTGTCTCTCTCGCTCTCTTCTTATCCTGCATGTGCACCACTGACCAGAACAAAATCCCCTTGTGTTGTGTAAACTTTACCTGGCAATAAACCTGATTCTGATTCAAACCAACAGATCAGTAACTGCACTCAGATGATTACTAGTTTTTTAATAAGACACATAAATCAACAACAGAGGCACCTTAAACTGTGGAAGTGTATGTGTGGCTCTGTGAGGACCAAAAATCGTATAAACCATACTGAGTGAGGGCATTTTGGTTGGTCCTCACTTTGGTCCCTAAGGGCTTTTTGGGGGTTAAGACCTTGGTTTAAGGGTTAGAGTTAGGTTTATATTATGGTTAGGTTTAGGCACTTGGTTGTGATGGTTAAGATTGCATCATATCTCTCCCTGGTGGTCTAGTGGTTAGGATTCGGAGCTCTCACCGCCGCGGCCCGGGTTCGATTCCCGGCCAGGGAACAGAACTTTACCTATGTGATACTGAAGTTGTTCGAACTTTGCTTTGTAACTGCAATGTTGCTGGTTTGAGTCCCCACCAGGTCATCAAAAAAGGGCTGGGCTACTCCTGAACAAGGTACCCACCCCCCGCTGATCAGTGGCTGCCTGCTGCTCCTAGTTCTAGGAAGGTTTCTAGTGGCGTATTTCCACCAGCATTACTCGCCTCGCCACAGTTTAATTAGCGTTTCCAGTAGCATAGTACCAGGTACTGTTTTTAGTGCCTGCTCCAGCGAGGTTCCAAAGGTGCGCTGAGTAGGTTGATCAGACTGCCGGCCACTGACTGGCCACAGGAAGAGACGTCTGACACAGAAATCAGGCCGAACTGTAGATCAGTTAAAACTACTTAACAATCCTAAAAACGTGGGTTAATCCCAGACAGTTAAAATCTCAATATTTACCGGCATCACACTGCCACTGCCACTGAACAAATATTTTAACTGATTCTAGTGATTTGATTCAGTTACACTGAAAACAACTGCTTTATGAGTCACTGGTCACTCGTTTGTGTGTGTGTGTTGCGTATAAAACAAAGTCACCACAGTTTCACGCATGAGTCCGCCCACGTTGCGTAGGTACTTTTTTGTAGTGGAGATGCAACCTAAACCGTGCCACGCTGTGCCGAGGCGAGCCGGTGGAAATATGCCATAGTAGAGGATAAAGGGCTAATTTATGAAATATTTATGTGTGTCTTCACTATGAATGAAACAAATTGCTGTATTATCACCCTCTAAAGCTGTTCTGGTGAATACGTTAACCAACAACTGCCTTTTATTTATTTTTTACACAACTTGCAGACATGTGGAGAAAAGTTACAGGAGTCATATGGAGTCATGTCCCTCTCTCCCCCGACAGAGGTAAGTCCATTACTCGATTTCCTTTTGGCCCTGTTCTGGTGTGTTTGGAGAGACATACTGTACCTGCATCTGTTTTTTAGTTTCGAAAATATTTCCACTATGATGTGTCTGTCATCTGGAGCCTTTTTTCTGTTGTTGTAGCTGAAAACAGTTCCATGCTGCCACTGACTGGTGAAGAAGAGTGCATCAAGACAGCAAAGTCGGAGGCTGTAACACTAATAAAATGAGCTGAATTCGTACAAAGTAAGTTCAGTGGATAAACTGAATAAAGCAAGCACATTGTTGAATTTGCCCACAGTAGACGCCCTGTGTATTCAGCATTTATCAACATGAAATATTATAGTCCTTTTCCATCTCTCGCGTGCTTCCGTACGTTGGCCACCGTCTTCCCTCTGTCAGCCAGTCACTTCAGACGGCTCCTGTTGTGATGTGACTTTTCCAGTCCAGAGCTGTGGGTCTCAGCCAATCACCAGAGAGAGAGAGAGAGAGAGCAGACCCTGTGCTTTCACAACATCTACTGTGGAGGATATTTTTAATGCTGCGGTTAATAAGTCATTAAGTAAAATATTGCCTTGAATGCCTTCTTGGGGGAACGGCATTCTGAAATTTCCATGTATGATTTCCCTTTAGCACAAGATGACTTTTCAAGATGTGACGTCTTTCTTTCTTTCTTGGTTGCCAAGACATGAGGAGAACCATGCATATCTTCAGTCCCTAGTTTCAGATTTAGAACATATTGGACGCCACTTTATTAGGAACACCTGCTTGCCTGCTCGTTTGACGCAAATATCGAACCAACCAATCACAAATGCAGCAACGTCCATGCATTTAGGCGTGCGGACATGGTCAAGATGACCTGCTGGAGTTCAAACAGTGACTGGACGTGGCATGGTTATTGGTGTCCGATGGGCTGGTCTGTGCTTTTCAGCAAGTGCGGCTCTTCCAGGGTTTTTTACTCTACTACTACAACTATAGTAGGGTTTACAGTGAGCATCCATTCTCTTGGTGTCAGAGGTCAGAAGAGATTGCCAGACTGGTTTGAGATTATAAAAATGCAACGCTAACACATCAAACATTGAGGCAGGAGTATTTCCTGACACTAACCATGTTCCCTGTTTCTAAGAAAGTGGCCGATGAATGTATAATGTCAAGATGGAGTTGTATACACGTTTGTACATTATTTTCATGCTGTTTGTGTGCGCATGGCCAGTGTTTGCCTGCACACAAGGAAGTACTTGTGTTTCTGTTTATCCCACATCTGCTGGTGTCCCTTTGCGTATAAATAAATCTTGTCCGTGAGGTTCTCTCCAATGGCAGTGAAATAAGTAACAGCATTGATCATGAACACAAGGACCAATGTGATTACGCATTTAAGAAAAACTACTGGCTGTAAATACAGATGGTCTCTATGTGTTGTTGTGCTCTCTGTCTGTTTCCTCAGCCACGGGCAAAAGGGTGTAACATTTACAACTCCAAACATCAGACAGGGTGGGACCAAGTACAAAAGTGTCAGTGAAAAAGGAGAGAAAAATGGAAAATGCAGAAAAACCCAAAGGAAAGTGCTGTAAGAAACAATTCACGTTTGTTTCAACACGCGCGGAGAAGAAGATGAATTTTGCCGACTTTGCCTTCACCAATCTGAGTTGTCCTGCTCTACCCGTGTGGTTCTTCCGCAGCTCCAAACAAACGCAAATAATTATTCGCAACTAAAGTTTCTGTCCATTTCAGGCCAAGTGCGATTGATTTTGAAGGATAGCTGCAGTTGAGGAGTGCTGATCAAGAGCCCAGCGACATATGGGGGAAAATACCAACAGAGTAACGCACATATTCCACCTTGATCTAACACATGGCAGAGAGGAATAAGTCAGCATGTCAGATTTTCTCAGGTCTATAAATGAGCAGAGAGAGAGGGAGAGAGAGACATAATAACACAAAACAGTTTCCATACCTCCCTTGCATGCACCCTTCCACAGGCACGTCTGCTTTTTGTTTGGGAGCCGCTCACTCCGCTTTATTGACCGAGTTTACAGAATTACTTATGCCAGAGACTTCACGCTGTTTTACTAGATGCAACAACATTTGATGTGTCTGCCCGACGAATAACAAAGACGCAATAAACGTTTATCGCCAATTTAACAGACAGTAACCGTCTTTGCGCCGACGCGAATCAAATGCATCAAGAAAGTCCTCATTCGTTTAAATGACATCACCGTTTTGTGGGCAGAGAGTTTGGTGCACCACAGGCGAACGAGCAGGATGTTTTGCCAAACAAACTCAACCATGGCTCAGTTTATTTTTTTGATATTGCACAATGTTGTATTATTTGGACATGCAGTGACGCTGAAGTAAATCTGTAAAGAACAGAAAAAGAAAAAGAGAGGTGTTGAAACCCTCACAGCAGGCAAAACACTGGTTATATCTGAATGTTAGGATGGTGACATCATGGTGTAATGGTCTCAGTTGCTAGCATAGGCTCTTCTTCAGTTGCACACGATGCCAGTTCTGTCAATTATGTTCTGATTTTCAGGAAAAGGAACTACGGCACGGATTGACGACAAGCTTGACTGACAGCTGGTGTCGTCCAATGGGAGGCTGCTTGCAGGTGACGCCTCTGAATTCCCACTTGCAAAATGTCAACACGATGCCGGCCAAACCACGATCGTGGAGGCTCCATGATGGGAGTTCACATTTTCATGGGTGACATCACGACCAGTTGCCTCTTGGCCGTGAGGTCGCCTTGGCATTTTATCAACTATCGAAATAACATTCCAATTATAGAGACTCTGTGCTTTTTTCTTTTTTCATGCCTTTATTTTGGTCATAAGAGCTCTTGATGATGATGATGATGATGATGATGATGTCGTATCCCATGATCACCAAGGAAACCAAACCTCTACCTGGCTGACTGTTCTGCATCATGACAGCTTTGGGGTCTGCTGAGGAACTGTTTAAAAAAAGGTGAATATTTTTGTTTATTTGGTGCAGAAATGTAGTCAACGTATTGTTTTTTCTTGCCAAGAGTTGGAGCATTAGATCAATCCTAATATATTCTCATGTGTGTGCATTTAAAAATGACAAATTAAATCCAGCTACAACTGATTTCACGGAAATATTTGTGCTTTTCCTCACTAGTACTTTTACACACAAACATTCAGGACTGTTTTGGAGCAAAAAAGTCATAATAGAGCAGTGTAAATATTATACTTCCCTCAGTACCACTGGTGAAATCATGTCTCTGAACTCAACAATAGCGGCCACCACTTTGGAAAGTTAACATGGAGGGAAGAAATGACTTCCAGCACAATAAACTTGTCAAAGGTAGATGCCCCTGCCAACGTTGTGTTTTGATTATCAAGAAAAGCTGCTTCTGGCCTTGGCTCCCACTGGCACGGACTTTTCCAATGACGTATGTGTATCTGCTGCAGAGGATAATAATGAAGTAATAGAAAATTTGAGCAGTGGAGGTGATTTAATGAGCTCTAATCCAAAGGTTTGTAACTTTGCCCAAGTTCTGGGAAACAGTGTCAGATGAGCTCAGGGTAAAGATAATTGTGTATTCTCATGTTAGCTTAGCTGTCACTCACAGAACGACACAAACAAATTTGTGTCTGTCATGTTTTGTGTTTGATCTCAGTTATTGTTCTTAGACCATAAAAGCCAAAGACCCTGTATTTGAGACAAAATTAAAGTTACTAAAGGGAAAAACAATTTCATTAATAAATGTCACATCAATTATTTATTTACATGGGCTAATTTCTCATTATCATATTCAAGGAACACACCCTTTGGATCAAATGTATCATTCCCCTCTAGCTGTGATAGAACTGGATCTTCAAAGAGGGGAAGCAGAGGAAGCACGGCAGATGAAATGCCTCTGTCCAGGCAGCCTGGAGGTTTGGAGCCTCATTAATAAACCCCAGTGCCTAAAATGGGCTTTATTAGGGCTGTAAAACCACCACAGCACAATCTCTCGCTGCCTCTTTATAAAATGTATATGAGCTAAGAGGACAAGGTAGGATGACATAGTGGTTCAGTCAGTCAATAAACCAAAACCATCGGAGCAATTACCATAATCGTAAACCCTATCTTTGTGGTTTATGGGCCATTAAACCAGAATATCATCGAGAGGATTGTTGGATTATTGCATATGCCAAGCTGAAATGCCATGAAAGTGTGCTAGATATTGACACACGTGTAGTTAAATGTGTTTTTGTCGGTGCCGTTAATGACTCACTGAGATGTTAAACACGCCGCAGACCTCACATGCAGCCATGGGCGGAAAAAATCAACATCAACACTGAAAGAAAACACCCAACTCTCCCGACGTTAACAATGTCTTTAATAATTATTTTTCCAGGTTTGTTTCCATTACATTAGGTCATTTTAGACACCCATGTCATTAAGTGGGTATTTGACGTTGACGGAGTTGGGATATGGGGCAGCACTTTTCTCCCGACCTGACCAGATTACCCTGGAAATTAGTCTGCCCTAAATATGTAAATATGCAACCTCACCAAACTGTTTCATTTTTTTTTACTGAAAGTGAACTAGTCTTTCTTGTGACTTTAAAGGAAAACATGTTGCAAATGTATTCCCTGGGCAACAGGAGCTTATTTCCACAGCATTGTCATGACATCATGATGTCTTTAATCTCCAAAGCTCCGTGTCACTGTTTTGTGTCTGTTTCACTCACTATTGAAAATGAGACACCAGGCGTCGTATTTCACGTTTTTATACTTCCACTTCTTTTTATGTAACTGTATCTTAACAAGGGAAAACAAAAGTGTTTTAACTTATGATCTGAGAAGACAATGATGAGTATTCCTTCACAGAGCCTCTTTTTTTATATTAATACGTGACCCATCCGCGTGCCAGAAGAATGATATAACTGCAAAGCTCAGCAGACTGTCTTTAGCTCATGGCTGACTATACAATGAGCTCTGACAAGTTAACAAAAAACGAGCTTCATCCAAATGTCGTGGAAAGAACAGGAAGCTGAGAGCAAAACAACTAAGTCGCAGCCTTTCTGTTATGTCATCTTGGAGTTCAGTAAATATTATGTCTCTGAGCAATTGAGAATTCCCAGGTCTTCTCCTTTTATAACTTTTTTTTCATATAAAACATTTTAGAGGGACTTTTTTTCTTCATGTCTCTCTGTTTATGACTCCTGTTTGTTCCTGTCATTCACACTGACACTGCCAAAGACACATGATAATCTCCCGATTGTGTAGACTTCCTCCTCTTCCTTACCAGCTTTCTCATTTAATACATGGAGCATTTTATACACCTGCATCTCAGACATTGTTTCAACCACAACAGCAAGGGAACCACAGAAACATTGCTCCAGATACTGAACTCTAACAGGCTATGTTTTTCCAAATTGTGCAGGAAAAATAAACAAAACAGAACAAATGGACGTTTGAATAGATTGGCCTTAGTAGGTGGATTTGTTAAACTGCATATTTTAAGTGTATATTCACATGTTGGATCTCATTAGTGTATCATAGGTAGCATTAATCAAACAGAGTATGGATGACTTTTGTATATTTTCTGAGTCCACTCAGGACTGGAGTGTCTCCAGTTGGCCTGTGCAGACATGAGCCCACTGGACAAATTTAACAAGTGGAAAAGAATGGAGTCAAATCAGATATCTTGAACAAATACAAAACTGTTGCAAATGCACGTAAATCAAGCCAAAATGTAATTTGTGTGCTTTCTTGGGACAGAACCCCCTCAAGTGCAATTTTAAAGAACATCAATGACAGTAAAACGCTGATCTAATCAATGCTTTTTGTATTAAAAATGCATGAAACGAAAATGTGTAATTGATAGCAAACCCACAAAGAATCATCCTGCGATTCGTTCCTCTGCTCCACACAACGTTTTAATGTGCTTCAGCTCAACCAAAGAGCCAAATATTCCCACAGCGTTAAATTTAAAGTAGTGCTTACATGCTTGTACTGGCAAGAGGCATACTCCACGTGGATGCTTTGTGTATTTTGCTTTATGTGCACTGGATGTGTACATGTGCAACTTTATACTACAACACTGAGGATAGGCAAAGTGTGTTTCAACAGGCAAGAAAGCTTGTCAGGTAACAGAAAGTACTTAACTTTCTGTGTTACATTTAGTATGTCGTCCAAAATGTGACAAAAGGGTCCTAGTTTAGTATGTCGTCTAATATGTGACAAAAATGTGATAGGTTAGTATGTGGTCCAAAATTTGACAAAAAAGTCATATGTTAGTATGTCGTCCAAATTTTGACAAAAAAGTCATACTATAGTACGTTGTCCAAAGTTTGATAAAAAAAAGTCATGCTATAGTATGTCGTCCAAAATGAGACAAAAAAGTGATAGTTTAGTATGTCGTCAAAATTTTGACAAAAAAGTCATACTGTTTAGTATGTAGTACGAAATGTGACAAAAAAGTCATAGGTTAGTATGTTGTCCAAATTTTGACAAAAAAGTCATACTATATAGTATGTTGTCAGTACAATGTAAAGTCATACTATAATTATGTCAATTCTAACCAAGTCATACTATAATTATAATGGAGTCAAATTCTGACAAAAAGTCATAGGTTAGTATGTT